>NW_022681455.1:51150190-51322690 GCF_009764315.1 Trachypithecus francoisi
TCAATCACACAGACACTCTATGAGAATCAGCGGTGTTTTCTCTGAGAATGTGGCTTAGGAACAAAGAAAGTCATTTAGCCCTTCAATATTGCAAAAATGCTCTGCATTTAGCAGTCTCTGTTTTCCTATGTTGTACAGAAGGGGCAAATAAAATTCACTAAGTCATAGTCTATTAGGACCAGGAAGAGACCTTTGAAAGAGGCAGCAGTGTGTGTATAGTGTTTTAGAGGATAAGTACCTGTATTTGATTTATTTAACAAACTCTTGCATAGCCTTTATCTTGTACCAGGCATTGTTTGAAGCACTCTCAAACAACCATAAAAGAAGCCCCAATATTACTGAGGCATATGGATTAAGGGACTCGACCAAGGTAACACAGCTAGAATGTGGTGGGGCTGGGAATTGAGCTCTGGCCTAAGAGGCCATGCTCCTCACAGCTGGGATGCAGGGTCTCATATGGTGTGACTTAAATCCTGGCCTCTCTTGGCCCTCTGTGTCTTCATCTGGTAGTAGGAAATAATAATAGTATTTGCATCATAGTGGTGTTGTGAAGATTCAATGAGAAAATATCAATGGGACATTTCACATAGATCTGAAAATACAGCACATGCTTAATACATGTGCCGTTTAGCTAGATATCAGGTCCAACCTCCCAATTTTGCAAATGAAGGATCTAAGGAACAGAGGTTAAGTGACTTGCTCAAGGTCACTACATCAGCAGGTACCCCAGCTACGAGGAGAATGTTGGACACCTGATTCTCAGTCCAGTGCTCTGTCCACTGTCTACATCATGGCTCTTGGAGTCACTAACTTGTCTTCCAAGTTGCTTGGGACCTTTCTGGTTTTAGGATTGACAGGCAAAATCAGTAGTTGGTCACTGCACTCCTCATGTAATTTTATTCTGCAAAGGACAGGTAGTCTTGCCTCTTTCCCTAACATCTGATTTCTTGGGGAAAAGGTGCCTGGGCTTGGGAAGGACACAGACAACTGTTACTATCTTTATACCAAACATTGGTGAGAAAAGCTCTATATAATGATGTGCAAATCTCTTTACTATCTTAACAAATGAAATTGGCTGATTTGTGTCACTGCTCTTATTGAGTGTTCCTGTGTTGACATAGCATAAATAAAATATCATAGGAGTTACAGAATCATGATATTGCTTTAATTACATATTGCTTTACATTTTCACAGTAATTTCCAGGGCATTATCTTACTGGGGGGTTGTTTTGTTTTTGCCATGTTCTTTTCCATTTTACAAATGGGAAGAGGAGGGCTCAGATAGTGGTAACTTGCTTACGGTCACAAACCTGGGCCCCTCACTCAAAGCCGAATGCTTTTTTTTGCGACCTTTTACTAATGCATGGTACGATTTTATAATAATGAGTAATTTCTTTTCAGGGAAGTGTCCCATCAAGAGATGGGACAAGAGAAGCATGTACCTTGGTGCAAAATTGAAGGAGTCATCCAAAAAGTGAGTAATCAAGATAAATAATATTTGAATGTACTATTTGTTGAAATTGAAATGTATGCCAAAAAATCCATGATGCACAAAATATCAACATTTTAAATAAAGACAGGCCAAACCTCTACTTGTGCAACCTTGCCTCCCCCACCTCCTCCTAATCTTGGTCTTGCACACAACTTTATTTGCCATGATGGAGAAGAATCAAGTCCCTTAGCACATTGGAATAGAAATTCAGTTAACCCTGTTTCCCCAGGGTTCAACAAACCAAACCTACCTCACTTAATTTTCATTTATTTTCTAACTTATTTCCTTCTTAGAGCATTTTCCCCTCTGTCAATACTTCCTAATAATATGTATAAGAGCCAGTCTTATTCCGGAGTTACTTATGGATCATTCTCCAGAACCTGGACCTTGGAGGAAAATGTGTTGTCTGTCCTCACCTTGGCCCTCCATAAACACAGCTCACCTGGTATGGGCAGGTCTGTGTTAATAGTTTGGTGACTATTAGCACAGGTGAAAGAGATCCTGGTGTGTGATTCGGGCTGAGTCTTGGGAGCATGTGCTGTGGTTGGCACTGCAAAGACAGCACTCCCAGGGCCAGGGCATTGGGGCACAGGGAGGGTCATCTCCGTGGTGGTGGCAGTAGCTCCCCAGGCTGCAGGTTCTCTCAGATGTTTATGATTTGGGGCCTGCCTTACAAAGAACACTTCTGCTCCAAAATGAAGTAGCGTATTTACCAACAGAGGTTGGCTGACTGTTCTTTATTAGAGAACATCTGTGGGGAGTATTTGAAGTAAACTTCTCTGGAAAAAGTGTACACGTTTATGCTCTGGCGTGCCATTTGCATCACACTGGCTCCTCTACAAAATATGTTCAAAAAAATCTCAAGCTGGCTGCTTTATTTCTTCCTCACCAGTCAGCATTCTTTTGCTTGAAAGGGCTTTCATCTACAAGGCTGCCGATACCCACCCACTTCCCCCACCCCTGAGGAATCAAAAGCCACTTCGTCAAGCTCAGGCATCAAAATGAACAAAACATAATGAGACTGTCAATGTTCAGTGACTAATGCAGGTTTATTGCTGTGATGCAGGTATGGAAGACAAGTGTGGACGTACCTGTAATTGTTTCTAATAACAGCAGGCAGATTAACATTGTTTTTTGGGTTATATGATTAATGAAAATAGAGAGAAATGAAAAAGAGGGCAGAAAAACTAAGAGATATTTTCACCTGCAAGGAAAACAGGTCCTTTATTCCCAGAGCACCAAAAAAGGGAAAATGCCAGGGTAGGGGTTATTTTAGGGGGGAAAACACAGAAAAAGTAATAGAAGGCAACACACACACACACACACACACACACACACGCACATGCACACAAACAATCCAGGCAAAAAGGGAACCAAGGAGAACAATAGCTTTCCACTCTCCACATTTGGATGAGAAGAATATTGAGTGACTTACAAAGGTAGATGCCACAGCTCCTTTGAATTTTTATTGTACCTGCAATAGAAACACATAAGCCACGACCACCTCTTTTATCAGGGGTGGCACTAAAAGGAACTGTTCCATGTCAGTGAGTATTTCAGGAAATGGGTGTGTTTTTGTTGTTGTTGTTATTGGTTTTTTTAAGGTGCCCAAACAATAAATTGATCCTTTGGTCATGACATAGGGTTGATCATTTCGGAGACTCCTGATCAGCTGCAGCAGTTACTCTCTTGTGCTATTACCCAGTGGTGGTTTCTTCAAGGTCTATTTGCTTATACAGAGATTTTTGCCTCTATGCTAAGTGGCCCCAGACTTGGTGCTTTTTCATCCAACACCTTGTGTCCATTGCAGTCATTTTTTACATTCCCTTTGTTGACCACTATCAGTTCCCTCAACATTTTATCTGCTGTCAACAGTACTGCAATTGTATCTGACTCTGTAAGTCTTCCTAGCAGTCCTCTCTTCTGATACATTCTTTTCATCTACTGTGAGCTAGGATGCCAGGCCACGAAGCCTTCTAAATTTGTCAAAAATGGGGCACCAAGAAAGGTCTGTGTATATATAATGTGAATAAGCAACAGGTCATGAGTTTAAGTTCATGAAGGCTTCCCCTGCCACTGCCCACCCCTGACAATATACTATTTCCTCACTGTGCTCCAGATAGCTGAGATTGCTAGAGAACTGAGTTTCAAATGAGTGAAATGTCTTCTTTCTTTGAGTAAGAGTTTAATAGACACAAGACCAGCCATGCCACATGGGAGATGAAGCTGGTACTCAAGGCATCTAATTGAAAGCTCATAGGTTAGGAGTTTTTCAAAGGCAGTTTGAGGGAAGGGGTGGGAATGGCCAGTAACAGATGCTTGCTGCTAGTCTGCTAGGGCGGAGTTGAAATCATAAAGGGTCATCAAAGTTGTTTTTTTCATGTCATCTCCCTAAGGTCATTGTAAGCACCAGTGTGGCAGGGACCTCTACCTTACAGGTTTTTACGTTTCTTGCACTATCCAGAATGGCACCTTATATATTGTTGGAATTTAGTGAATTTGACAATGACTGACTGTGCTACTCAAGACTTTCTAAGACTCAGTTTCCTCAATTACTATGCAAGAGATTTGGTCTCTATGAATAATTTCTTAGATAACTGAGAAAAAGCAGTAATTGATAAAAAATAAGGTACTATCTGACAGTGTAAGGATAGTGAGTCTGTTTCCTTCTTTCTGAGGTTATATCCAACTTAATTCTTGGTGCTAAAATACCCTTTCTTTAAGGAAGTGATGATGCCAACAGAGATTTTTCAAATGTCCTTGCTATGACAAAGTGATACACTGGCAACCGTGTGTCAGACTTTAATCGAAGTGAAACAAATGACGTTTGTCAAAATTTAAGAGCACTGAACAAAAGTCCAGTCATACAATTCTAAACACTTATAAGCCTGTCTTTAAATAAATTGAACCATATTAATTTCAGCAATACAGTAGAGATTGAATATATAAATAAGTTTATGAAGGGCTAAATTACTATAGGCACAGTCCCCAGTGCATACTTAAAACAGGCAAAATTTCAGGGATGACAGGGAAGATAGAGCTTACTTTTTGCAGTTGATGTCATGAAATTCACCTTTACTTTCCAGGCTTGTTCATTAGTTCCTCAGGAGGTCAGAATATAGTCCCAACAAAGTCTTCTGAGGCTAGAGGACACCTCTTAATGCTTCTCTAAATATTTTTCCTTCATATTCCATCTCCTATCCCAGGCACTCTCCACTCCAGCTATGGGGTTCTGAAGAAGAAGAAAAAGATAAAAAGAATGGAGTAAAGATGCAAGGAGGGAAAAGAGAGAGACATTTTCTTAACCTTTTGGATATCTGCAGGTAACCTTGCTTGAAACTCTAGTCCAGGCATTTTATTTCCTCTTTCACAGTGTCCTTAGTCTGTCACCATTATGTGTGGCTCAGTGACAGTTGAGACCTGGGATAGCCATACTCAAGGTGGGGCAGGACGACCAGCAAAGACAATTGATTTTTCCCCTATTCTTTCTGTTGTCCTCAGAAGGATATGAACCAGGCATTCCTCTGAGGCTGCAGGAGTAAAAAGTCTTCATCTCCTTTTTGTTTTCTCTATTTTATTGGATGCGGCTTACTTAGAATCACTCACCTGAAACCAGTGACTTCTGCGGCTGCTGGCAAAGCAGTATTCCTCTTTATTTTCAGGAGACTATGTGGGGATGGATCATAAAACACTGAGTGGCAGGGGCAGCTCAGGAGCCCACATGGCTGCAGCCATTGTCTCTGCTGTTGAGAGGACTCCTGAGCCTGGGTTATTACCCTCCTCCATGGTAGTTTGGGGCTGAGTGCTCAGTAAGATCTTGAAATCCTTTAGAGAAAAGTCTGTGCCATTGTTAGGGAACATTTTGCTGGACTGATTTTCTTTCATGACCTTTCCCACCCTTCATTTAGAGAGCTGCCAATTATGACATTTACTCATGTATTCATTCAATCCATATTTGTTTAGTATGGAATGTGTGCTGTACTGCATTAGATTCTAGGGATTCAGATATAAACTCCTGCCATTGAGGAACCCATAGTCTTGTAAGACCCAGACAGAAGTGAATACTCTAGGCTTTACACTAGGCTAAAAGGTAAGCATGACTCCTACACTCTGCTATGTGCATGGACAGGTATGTGTATGTGGTGAGTGACTCTGCCTGGGAAGAGGAGTAAGCAAGCAGGGCAGATGTCATCAAGAAGGTGACACTGAAATTGGGGATTAAAGCTCTGTAGAACTTTGTGTTATACAAAAAAGATGGGAAGGAAATTGAGGACAGATGGAACAGGATGTGTGGAGGCCTGGAAGTAACTGTGAATAGGTAAGGGTGGCTGGACTATTGGATGTGGGTTAGTTTGGGTTAATGGGGGATGGTGCTGGGAAGGGGACATTTAAGGCCCCACATAGTCTCACAGCTTCTCATTCCCATTAAGGAGAGATAGTGGATTAATACACTTAGCTTGCCTCTATTTCCTGCTTCTCACCTGAATCTCAGAGGACCAGGAAGTAAGGGGAGGCGGGGGGCAACTAACTAACATGGGCTATGTGTGTGATAGGTCAGTCACTGAACTGGCCCCTTTATATGTGGTCTTAGTTAATTCTCACAACAAACTAGGGAGTTATGAAATCATCACATTTGATCAATGTGGAAGCCTGACGGTCTCAGAATTTGACTCAGATTGGTGTGGATTTAAATAACCTTTCTAGGTCCTGTTGCTTCTGATGGCTACTTTCAAAAAAGATTCATGATGCTCTTACATATGAAAATAAAAATCTGAATAATTTTATGAACTTGGTGCAAAATGGGGGCTTTACCCCACAAACAGTAAAATGTCACTCAACCCACAGGGCCAAGCAGGCTGGGAGCTCCAGCAGAGCTACCAAGGGCTGCCACTGGCGGTCTGACGGCGCCTGACGGGAGCAGAGCCCATCAAGCAGGAGAGAAGAGAGCAGCACATAGCCAGTTGCAAGCCCCCGAGAAGTATACCAAAATCAGGGAATTTGCATAGTAAAATTGAAAGCATATTTACATTCAGGAATCAAATGCATGCATTACCACTGTCCTGGAAATAGGCTGACTCAGACCATACGACTAAATAAAAGAATAATGTTTACTCAGAACTGATGTACTTGTTTAAAAAGTTAATGTTTTAAGCTTTCTGCCTTCTAGCAAAACATCGCTAATCTAATTAGAGCTTTCCAACCCCACTTGGCCTGCAAGCAGGCCTGCAGTGCATTGACTGCTCACCAGACAGGATGGACCCCGGGCCCTTTCTGCTCACCCCCTCAGCTTAAAAAGTTCAGCTCAACCCTCCTTCTCATCTCCAAATGTTTTCTTCTTATTTCTAAGCCAGCCACCGGCACATTCCAGCACTTTGCACTCCCTAGAATCCCAGAAAGCAAGTTTATTTGGGTGATAGGTCTTCCCTCAAAGACATTCTTAGAACACTATGCGGTAGAGCAGCTGATATCTAATTGTAAAGGTAAGGAGGTTTTAGCAACAGTCGAGGGTTTTTATAATGTTGAGGCCACTTACAAGGAGGGAATCTTTAAAGCTTCCCCAACTCAAACTTCAGCAAGTTAGTTTATTGAAACTTTTTTCCTATACCCAAGTTGAAGCTGGCTAGCTCTTTTTTTTTAATCCAGGGAACTAGAGTGTGGTGGCTGGAGAGGTTATGGATGATAAAGTTTAAGATTGAGGTGGAATTAATTAGTGGTAATCTCATTCTAAACCTAGTTTGCTTTTAATCATTCAAGATTCAGGAAGGAGTGAGCCCTAAGGGTGTTATAAAAATATCATGAAATAAAAATATAAATGCAAGTCTGTGAAGTTTTCCTGCAATTTACACAGAAAGGGAATTAGTCTAGCTGCAGAAGTGTCTGGGGATGCTGGTTAAGAACATGGTAGGTGGGGAGCCCTGCATTATTTCTCCCCAATTCCCATAGTTGCTGACTTTGGAGATGATGAACAAATGAAGTGGAATTGGTATTAGGGGCAGAAATCATGGAAACTTGCATTCAGCACTCTTGCAGTTCCAGAGCCTCCTTCTACCCACCTCTTACTTCATTTTACATATTCCACAAGGGGGCAGTTGGTGGGGGCGTTGGCACATTCCCACTTGACAAAGGCATCACATGAGACACGTAGTGGTTAAGTGGTTTGCCTAGGATCACATGGCTACTTCATACAGTAGGTGGGATTTAAAACTTAGCAAATGCAGTTTCCAAAGCCCTGAATTGTTGAGCTACTCACCATAGGAAATTGTTAAGATTCCTCCTTTCTCACAGATAGGTTGTAGGGGAAGCAAAATCATAACCATGTTTTCCTCATCTCAGTTCCCCTCTGCTCCTTTGAAAGGTTAAAGTATGTGTATTTAGTGACTCTAGGACAAGATACCCTGGAGCCTGATGAGATACTGTTCCACCCTTGCATCTCAGCACTCAGAGCTCAACCCTTTGACCTTCTCTTAGGGCTGAGTAGCCTTATCATGTGTCCACACCCAAGAGGGACCTTGGCTCCTGTGTTTGCAAATGCATAGGGTATCTTTAAGACAGAAGAACTTATTTTCTTTCAATTCTCCCTAGCATCTGAAACTGACATCAAGTTCTAGTTGGTAGGTTTAATAATCCTGGTGAAGAAGTATTATTAAACAGTGAAATCAGCAGTTTAAGCAAACAGAAACCAAGCAGACAAACCAACCAACCCAGTGTGTTTATGGCTCAGGACAAATATGGCGGAAGGAAACTAGCTTATTTTGTTCAAGCTGTTACTCTAGCATATTAATGTTGAGTGAATTTTTTTTAACATATACTGACTTAGTTCACTTGTTTATGGTTTGCTTGAGTCATACTCTGTTGTGTCTTTTTTTGAGAAAAAAAGCTGTGATTCTATTTCCTACTTAATTTATTAATTACACTCCACCTGAACGCAGCAGTTAACAGTGCTATCATCTCCTGGATCAAATGCCACTCTGCACAATACTTTCATTGTAACTTAGAATTCAGCCATCACCCAGTTGCAATATATGGGAGATTATATCAAAAGTAATGTTTACAGTGTGCTAACAGCCTCATAAAGATAAACATCAGAAATTCATTTGAAAACCTAAATCACTGTGTCAGTTATGTTTCCATAAATGGCTTCCTTATGTATTTGTCTATACTTCAGTATGCATCTATTTGGCAAGAGTTTCAGCAGACCCTGTCGTTGACTCATTCCAGGAAGAGCAAGGGCATGGCCTGTGGACACAGAGGAGCAGTTGGTTCCACAGGCCACTTCTCCTACTTCCCTTTGGTTCCATTGCCAGACACATAGGGAAAGGAGACTCTTTCAATTTAGGAGTTGAGAAAATAATTCAACCATACTCCCTGATGTTGTGTAGAGTCTGGTTCTGTCTGTGCTGCTTCTACCCAGGAACTGAGTTGGTGAAGCAACTTTCTGACTCAGTTATTTGTGCGCCCATTCCTGAATCAAGAGGAAAAGATGATGTTGATGTAGGACACTCCAAATGTTCACATTTTTTCTGGTGAAGAGGCTAGGAGTGCTGGCTTTGGAGTCACTGAGACTTCAGATTCAGCACCAATTCCATCACTTGCTAATTGTATAAGTTGCTTACTTATACAATAGGATAAGTTACTTATACTCTTGGAGCTTCAGTTGCCTGATAATTCAAATGGGGGCCATGAATGTAACTATCTAATAGGGCATTTGTGAGATTTAAATAATCACACATATAGCACCTACTTCAGTCTTCCAAGTAAATGAAAAAGTACTAAGTAAATGATGAATAAAGGTAAATTAGTATTGTTTTATTTGCCAACCTGGAGGACCACCTACAGGACTTGTATATTATAGAGAATAAATATAAAAATGCAGGCCAGAGCCTTTAGCACAGCCCTTGGTCTGTGCCTGCGGACTTTCTGGTATGACAATAGAGAAAAAAAATCTGTATTCATACTCAATTTGTGGATTTTAATTAGTTAGTAAAATAAACTCTCTCTCTAGTTGCCATAAGGTTGCAGGTGTGGGAATCTGTTTTAAACGCCCTTCTCATTTCTATTTGCTATTCCTTTGTTCTGACACATGCCGGGTAGATGGGCGCATTTCCAAAGCTGAAATGTCTGGATTTGGTCAAGAATCAAAACTTCGTCTGTAGTTTATCTTCTGATCACTCAGTTTATCCCAGGAGACTAAAGACCACCCTGAGACTTCAATTTTGGCATTCAGGTAAACTGGCATCCTCTGGAGATGAGCACCCAGGTACCGAGTATGTATAATTCTTGATGCATAAATATATACACAGGCAGAAAGCCAGGATTCCTAGCTTGTGGTGAGTCAGCCTGAGCCCCGAAGGCTAATAGGACTGAGTGGTACTTTTTGTGCTGAGCCTAGAGGCCCCTAGGTTGGACTTTGATAGGATTTTCCATCTAAGTACTTTTTATCAGGTAATGATGCCATCTGAAATTTCCACAACAATATATTATTTTCAAAGATCTTTCACAAACAATATTGTATTACAACAATTCTGTGATATAAGCAAGGCAAAGACTCATTCTCCCTTTACCTTAGAAAAGAAAATACAGGTCCAGAGAGATTAAGTGGTTGCGTGCACACATTGAGTTATTGACAGCTTGGAACATGTAGTTAGGAAGGATAGTTGAGGAGAGATTCACTGCTGGAATGGTTATCCATCAAAGAGGGGTCTCTTTTTCTCTCTGGGAGGGGAGCTCCTTATAGGATGAGGGCTTTGGATGAGGTTACTTCTGTGGTTCCGTGGTTCTTACATGTTACATTGTCGTTTCCTGATTTCCAGCCCTTCTTGCCTATCTCTGGGATCCTCAGTTAGTGTGTGATTTTCAGTTCTGATGAAAAATTCTTCCTTGGCTCTTGGCCTACCAACTGCAGTCAATATTGCTACCTCTATGAAATGGTTCTCACACTTTTGTGTGCATCAAACTTATCTGTGGTACTTGTAAAAAATAGACTACAGACCAAATTTTACAATACTTAAGAGACTGATGGGGGTGTGTGTGCGCATGTGGGTGTGTGTGTGTGTGTGTGTGTGTGTTGGTTGGTTGGGAGTGAATTCATTGGTGTGCTGGACCAGCGCATAATGGCTTGCAAGAACTTACTGAGCATATCTTTTGCCATCTTTACATTCTGTGACACTTTATCTTGACATTGACCATGGCAGGATTTTTCATCCCATGGAAATGAGCAAGTACTACAAACTAGGGCTCCTCAAAAAAAAAAAAAAAAAAAGCTGGTTATGTCTGGGCACAGTGGCTCACACCTGTAATCCAAGCACTTTGGGAGGCTGAGGTGGGTGGATCATTTGAGGTCAGGAGTTCAAGGCCAGCCTGGCCAACGTAATGAAACCCCATCACTACTAAAAATGCAAAAATTAGTCAGCATGGTGGTACGTGCCTGTAATCCCAGCTACTTGGGAGACTGAGACAGGAGAATTGCTTGAACCTGGGAGGCGGAGGTTGCAGTGAGCCGAGATCGAGATTGAGCCACTGCACTTCAACGTGGGTGAGAGCGAGACCCTGGCTCAAAAAAAAAAAAAAACAAACAAAAAAAAACTGATTATTAAACATTTACCAGCACACCATTGAGTGGTTTCACTGAGTTCCAACCACACACTTAGCTCTCAGATAATTCAATCTAGTGCTTATAAGTTCTGAGTGGAACACTTGGGTAGAAATATCATGACTAACAACCTTGATTGCTCAACTTTATTTTTCCTCCTAAAATAGAAAAAAATGCAATGTATGCTTTCCCCTTTCTGAGAAGACATAAATACATATATATATATATATATATATATATATATCTTTATTTCTAGCATATGTTGCAGCTCCTTGAGCACCTACTATATTCCCAGTGACATACTAGTGAATTTAAAAAAGCTCTCACACTTTTTGCATGCATAAAATTCCAAAGTCTTTAATTCCTTGGAAATTTCATGGGATTGAAGGAGATTACATGTAACAGGGGCATAATGAGGAAGAGGGAATGATACCAGATGAGGTTTGCCTTGTAGGCAGACCCAAATGAAGGGTTTGTATTTAATTTGAAATTTAATAGGAAGCCCTTGTACAACCTCAAGCAGATAAGGCAAGGTTTCAGATTTATATTTCAAGATCACTCTGGTTGCTGTGTGAGGACTTATTGTAGAGGGCAAAAGGGAAAGCTGGGTAGTGAAACTATTTTTTCTTAAATTTCTTCAAAGAAAAACTTTCTAAAATTGCCTTTTGCCCTCTTATGCACAAAGTTCCTCTTTACAACTGCAAGAATGCAAGTCTTTGAGTTAAAGAGTGGGGAAAAATTGCATCACTGGAGAAGAGGTAAAGTCATCTCAGAAGCAATGTGATATAACAATATATTTTATAGTACTATATTTTTCAAGACACCTGGTCTCCTCTGACCATAAAGTTCAACCCCTAGAATTCAGGTTGAATTACATTCAACTAGCATCATCCAAGAGGACTTTCTACAATGATGAAAATACTCTATATTTGCATTCTCCAATGTGGTACTTCTTCACATGTGGCTATTGAGCACTTTAAATGTGACCAGTGTGACTGAGGAGTTTGATATTTCATTTTTATTAATTAAATTTAAATTTAAACAGCCACCTGTGGCCATTGGCTGTTGTATTACACAGTGCAGTGTTAGACCGTGTATGTCTCTGACCATATAAATGACCTCTCTGAACCCTATATTTGTATAACAATACTTGCCTATTAGAGAGGTGAGAATTAAATCATACACAATAAAGCAGAGAGCTTTGTGCCTAGCAGCTCTCAGGAACAAAATGGAAGCTGGATTCAGTAGTGCACTGGAGTGGGAGTGAACCGGTTTATGAGAGCCAATTGTGGACATCTCTTTTCAACTCCAGGTTCATTGGCATCACATGTGGTCATAGTGGTAATATATATGTGTGTGTATATATATATATATATATACCATGAAGGTCAGCAACAGTACAAATTAGGGCTCCCCACCCCATACTAAACCCAAGAGCCAGTTGCTAAACATTTACCAACATACCACTGGTTGGACGCATTTACAAATTTATTTTGGTGTTTCTACTATCAGACAAACAAATAATCAACTTAAGCATTTATTTCTCACACAATAAACTAGAGCCTTAATTTTTCAGTAATTCTTTTATTTTTAATTCTTTTCACAATATTATTTTATTCTTCTCTCGCTTTCCTTACCTGACTTTCACAGACGTGTTTGCTTCTGTATTTCTGCTGCCTCAGAGAAGCTCTTCCCTGAGGAAGACTTTGCATATTTGTTCTTCCTTCCTTTTTCCTCTTGCTTCAACACAACCTGTGAACTTTTGGTCATTCCAGTTTGTCTACTCATTCTCTCCTACAAGGAAAGGAGCCAGCCAACCACACAACTTAGTCACAGTAACATACTCACAAATAAGACCAGGTGTTATATGTCCTCTCTCCACACCTTTCCTGGGTTGGTGCTCTCTTCAGTCCTAAGCTTTTGCATTCTCCAGCAAAATGTTTTACAAAATGCTGCAAATTACATCTCTACTTTGCTTCCATCCTCCTATTTCCAGTCATTTTAGGTGATGCTTTATCTGCAAACTAGATTAGAAAGATTCTATATTTATATTAGGGGTGACTTTCTTTTCGCAGCAATATGTTCTTAAGATAACTGCCCTAAAATTTGAAGTGCCTAAATCCTGTCTCAGCCTGGGCCTTAGTAAAACTCCTGCAGATAGTTTATTGGTTAAAAAGCTTAAAGTAAAGATGGTACCAAATGAAGACCCCTTGCCTCCCAAACTGCTCAGAGCCTGTGTGGACTTGTGAGCTCTGAACTCTACCAACAGGTAGCTCTAATTAACTTCACTGGTATGATCCCTTTTGAGTAGACAGTAAGAAAGTCTACCCCTTTGGTGTTCAAAACATTAAAAAAGATTTTTTCAGGCAGTGGAATTTTTTCTTCAAAGATAATTCATATGGAAGTCCAGTATACAAAACAAGCAAAAGCTTAGGTTTTTATGGTTTTGGTGTGTGCAGCAGATCTATCCAAGGGACAGGGGGCTTTAAATAGTACTGTTGGAAAAAATCAAATTTATTTATTTATTTATATATTTTAAAGATGAAGTCTTGCTCTGCTACTCAGGCTAGAGTGCAGTGGTGCCATCATAGCTAACTGCAGCCTCAATTTCCTAGGGTCAAGTGATCTTCCTGCCTCAGGCTGCTAAGTAACTAAAACTACAGGCAGGTGCCACCATGCCCGGTTAAAGATTTATTTTTAAAAAAGCAATTCTATTATTCACCATATTATACATTTATTCTGTTGGTGGGAAGTCTTTCTAAACTATACTCTACTATATTTTCTCTTTTAAAAATAAGTCTTGGCCGGGCGCGGTGGCTCAAGCCTGTAATCCCAGCACTTTGGGAGGCCGAGACGGGCGGATCACGAGGTCAGGAGATCGAGACCATACTGGCTAACACGGTGAAACCCCGTCTCTACTAAAAAATACAAAAACTAGCGGGGCATGGTGGCCGGCGTCTATAGTCCCAGCTACTCGGGAGGCTGAGGCAGGAGAATGGCGTGAACCCAGGAGGCGGAGCTTGCAGTGAGCTGAGATCCGGCCACTGTACTCCAGCCTGGGTGACAGCGAGACTCCGTCTCAAAAAAATAAAATAAAATAAAATAAGTCTTGGTTTCCCTGGCTAAAACTTTGTGTAACAATCAAGAGATCAAATAGGTTTAAGAATACCTTTCCTATCATAGATAATTTTTTTCATTATACTTTTATTTTTTTGAGACAGAGTCTCGCTCTGTCGCCCAGGCTGGAGTGCAGTGACCGGATCTCAGCTCACTGCAGGCTCCGCCTCCCGGGTTTACGCCATTCTCCTGCCTCAACCTCCAGAGTAGCTGGGGCTACAGGCGCCCGCCACCTTGCGCGGCTAGTTTTTTGTATTTTTTTTGAGTAGGGACGGGGTTTCACCTTAGCCAGGATGGTCTTGATCTCCTGACCTCGTGATCCGTCCGTCTTGGCCTCCCAAAGTGTATTATACTTTAAGTTCTTGGATACGCATGCAGAACGTGCAAGTTTGTTACATAGGTATGCACGTGCCATGGTGGTTTGCTGCACCCATCAACCTGTCATCTACATTAGGTATTTCTCCTAATGTTATCCCTGCCCAAGACCCGCAATACCCAACAGGCCCCGGTGTGTGATATTCCTGTCCCTGTGTCCAGGTGTTCTCATTGTTCAACTCCCATTTATGAGTGAGAACATGCAATGTTTGGTTTTCTGTTTCTGTGTTAGTTTGCTGAAAATGATGGTTTTCCAGCTTCATCCATGTCTCTGCAAAGGACATGAACTCATCCTTTTTTGTGGTTTCATAGTATTCCATGGTGTATATGTGCAACATTTTCTTTATCCAGTCTATCATTAATGGGCATTTGGGTTGGTTCCAAGTCTTTGCTATTGTGAATAGTGCTGCAATAAACACACACGACTATGTGTCTTTATCATAAAATGATTTATAATCCTTAGGGTATATACTCCATAATGGGATTACTGGATCAAATGGTATTTCTGGTTCTAGATCCTTGAGGGATCACCACGCTGTCCTCCACAATGCTTGAGTTAATATACACTCCCACCAATAGTGTAAAAGTGTTCGTATTTCTCCACATCCTCTCGAGCATCTGTTGTTTCCTGACTTCTTAATGATCACCATTCTAACTGGCATGAGTTGGTACCTCATGTGATTTTGATTCGCATTTCTCTAAAGACCGGTGATGATGAGCTTTTTTTTCATATGTGTGTTGGCTGCATAAATGTCTTCTTTTGAAAAGTGTCTGTTCATATCCTTTGCTCACTTTTTGATGGAGGTTTGTTTTTTTCTTGTAAATTTGTTTAAGTTCCTTGTAGATTCTGGATATTAGCCCTTTGTCAGATGGATAGATTGCAAAAGTTTTCTCCCATTCTGTAGGTTGCCTGTTTACTTTGATGATAGTTTCTTTTGCTGTGCAGAAGTTCTTTAGTTTAATTAGATAGCATTTGTCAATTTTGGCTTTTGTTGCCATTGCTTTTGGTGTTTTAGTCATTAAGTCCTTGCCCATGCCTATGCCCTGAATTGTATTCCTTAGGTTTTCTTCCAGTGTTTTTATAGTTTTGGATCTTAACATTTAAATCTTAAACTCATCTTGAGTTAATTTTTGTATAAGGTTTAAGGAAGGAGTCCAGTTTCAGTTTTCTGCATATGGCTAGCCGGTTTCCTCAACACCATTTGTTAAATAGGGAATCCTTTCCCCTTGGCTTGTTTTTGTTAGGTTTGTCAAACATCAGATGGTTGTAGATGTGTGATGTTATTTCAGAGGCCTCTGTTCTGTTCCATTGGTCTATGTATCTGTTCTGGTACCAGTACCTTGCTGTTTTCATTATTGCAGAATTGTAGTATAGTTTGAAGTCAGGTAGTGTGATGCTTCCAGCTTTGTTCCTTTTGCTTAGGATTGTCTTGGCTATACAGGCTCATTTTTGGTCCACAAGAAATTTAAAGTAGTTTTTTTTCTAATTCTGTGAAGAAAGTCAGTGGTAGCTTGATGGGGATAGAATTGAATCTATAAATTACTTTGGGCAGTATGGCCATTTTCATGATATTAATCCTTCCTATCTGTGAGCATGGAATGTTTTTCAATATTTTTTGTGTCCTCTCTTATTCTTTGAGCAGTGGTTTGTAGTTCTCCTTGAAGAGGTCCTTCACATCTCTTGTAAGTTGTATTCCTAGGTATTTTATTCTGTTTGTAGCAATTGTGAATGGGAGTTCGCTCATGATTTGGCTCTCTCTTTGTATATTATTGGTCTATAGGAATGCTTGTGATTTTTGCACATTGATTTTGTGTCTGGAGACTTTGCTGAAGTTGCTTATCACCTTAAGGAGATTTTGGGCTGAGACAATAGGGTTTTCTAAGTATACAATCACATCATCTGCAAACAGAGAAAATTTGACTTCCTCTCTTCCTATTTGAACACCGTTTATTTCTTTCTCATGCCTGATTGCCCTGGCCAGAACTTCCAATATTGTGTTGAATAGGAATGGTGAGAGAGGGCATCCTTGTCTTGTGCTGATTTTCAAAGGGAATGTTTCCAGCTTTTGACCATTCAGTATGATATTGGCTGTAGCTTTGTCAAAAGAAGCTCTTAATATTTTCAGATATGTTCCATCAGTATCTAGTTTATTGAGAGTTTTTAACATGAATGGTGTTGAATTTTACCAAAGGCCTTTTCTGCATCTATTGAGATAATCATGTGGTTTTTGTCATTAGTTCTGTTTATGTGATGGACTATGTGTATTGATTTGTGTATGTTGAACGAGCCTTGCATCCCAGGGATGAAGCCAAGAAGCTGACCTGATTGTGGTAGATAAGCTTTTTATTGTGCTGCTGGATTTGGTTTGCCAGTATTTTATTGAGGATTTTTGCATGGATGTTCATCAGGGATATTGGTCTGAAATTTTTGTTGTTGTTGTTGTGTCTCTGCCAGTTTTTTGTATCAGGATGATGCTGGCCTCATAAGATGAGTTAGGGAGGGGTCCCTCTATTTATATTGCTTAAAATAGTTTCAGAAGGAATGGTACTAAGTCCTCTTTGTACCTCTGGTAGAATTCGACTGTGAATCTATCTGGTCCTGGTCTTTTTTTTTTGGTTGGTAGGCTATTAATTACTGCCTCAATTTCAGAACTTGTTATTGGTCTATTCAGGGATTCAACTTCTTCCTTGGTTTAGTCTTGGGAGGGTTTATGTTCCCAGGAATTTATCAGTTTCTTCTAGATTTTCTAGTTTATTTGCATATAGGTGTTTACAGTATTCTCTGATGGTAGTGTGCATTTCTGTAGGATCAGTGGTGATCTCCTCTTTATTATTTTTTATTGTGTCTATTTGATTATTTTCTCTTTTCTTCTTCATTAATCTGGCTAGCAGTCTATCTATTTTGTTAATCTTTTCAAAAAAAAACCAAACAACTCCTGCATACATTGATTTTCTGAGAGGATTTTGTGTCTCTATCTCCTTCAGTTCTGCTCTGATCTTAGTTATTTCTTGTCTTCTGCTAGCTTTTGAATTTGTTTGCTCTTGCTTCTCTAATTCTTTTAACTGTTATGTTAGGGTGTTGATTTTAGATCTTTCCTGCTTTCTCCTGTGGGCATTTAGTGCTATAAATTTTCCTCTAAACACTGCTTTAGTTGTGTCCCAGAGATTCTGGTATGTTTTGTCTTTGTTCTCATTGGTTTCAAAGAACTTATTTATTTCTGCCTTAATTTTCTTATTTACTCATTAGTCGTTCAGGATCAGATTGTTCAGTTTCCATGTAGTTGTGCAGTTTTTAGTGAGTTTCTTAATCCTAAGTTCTAATTTGATTGCACTGTGATCTGAGAGACTGTTATGATTTCCTTTTTTTTTTTCTCTTGCATTTGCTGAAGAGTATTTTACTTCCAATTATGTGTTCCATTTTAGAACAAGTGAGATGTGGCTCTGAGAAGAATGTATATTTTGTTGATTTCGGGTGGAGGGTTCTGCAGATGTCTATTAGGTCTGCTTGATCCAGAGCTGAGTTCAAGTCCTGAATATCATTGTTAATTTTCTGTTTCGTTGATCTGTCTAATATGACAGTGGGATGTTAAAGTCTCTCGCTATCATTGTACGGGAGTCTAAGTCTCTTTGTAGGTCTCTAAGAACTAGCTTTATGAATCTGGGTGCTCCTGTATTGGGTGCATATATATTTAGGATAGTTAGCTCTTCTTGTTGCATTGAGCTCTTTACCATTATGTATTGCCCTTCTTTGTTTCTTTTGATCTTTGTTGGTTTAAAGTCTGTTTTATCAGAGATGAAGATTGCAACCCCTGCTTTTCTTTGCTTTCCATTTGCTTTGTAAATATTCCCCCATCCCTTTATTTTGAGCCTATGTGTGTCTTTGCACATGAGATGGGTCTCCTGAATATAGCACACCAATGGGTCTTGACTCCATCCAATTTGCCAGTCTGTGTCTTTTAATTGGGGCATTTAGCCTTTTAACATTTAAGGTTAATATTGTTATGTGTGAATTCGATACTGTCATTATGATGGTAGCTTCTTATTTTGCCCATTAGTTGATTCAGTTCCTTCATAGTGTCAATGGTCTTTACAATTTTTTTTTTGACTTTTTTATTTTATTTTTTAATTTTTTTATTTTTTATTATACTTTAAGTTCTAGGGTACATGTGCATAACGTTTATATCATGTATAACTCCCCAATGCAATCCCTCCCTCCTCCCCCCTCCCCATGATAGGCCCCAGTGTGTGATGTTCCCCTTCCCGAGTCCAGGTGATCTCATTGTTCAGTTCCCACCTATGAGTGAGAACATGCGGTGTTTGGTTTTCTCTTCTTGTGATAGTTTGCTAAGAATGATGGTTTCCAGCTGCATCCATGTCCCTACAAGGACGCAAACTCATCCTTTTTTATGGCTGCATAGTATTCCATGGTGTATATGTGCCACATTTTCTTAATCCAGTCTGTCACAGATGGACATTTGGGTTGATTCCAAGTCTTTGCTATTGTGAATAGTGCTGCAATAAACATACGTGTGCATATGTCTTTGTAGTAGAGTAATTTATAATCCTTTGGGTATATACCCAGTAGTGGGATGGCTGGGTCATATGGTACATCTAGTTCTAGATCCTTGAGGAATTGCCATACTGTTTTCCATAATGGTTGAACTAGTTTACAATCCCACCAACAGTGTAAAAGTGTTCCCATTTCTCCACATCCTCTCCAACACCTGTTGTTTCTTGACTTCTTAATGATTGCCATTCTAACTGGTGTGAGATGGTATCTCATTGTGGTTTTGATTTGCATTTCTCTGATGGAGAGTGATGATGAGCATTTTTTCATGTGTCTGTTGGCTGTATGGATGTCTTCTTTTGAGAAATGTCTGTTCATATCCTTTCCCCACTTTTTGATGGGGTTGTTTGTTTTTTTCTTGTATATTTGTTTGAGTTCTTTGTAGATTCTGGATATTAGCCCTTTGTCAGATGAGTAGGTTGCAAAAATGTTCTCCCATTCTGTAGGTTGCCTGTTCACTCTGATGGTAGTTTCTTTTGCTGTGCAAAAGCTCTTTAGTTTAATGAGATCCCATTTGTCAATTTTGGCTTTTGTTGCCGTTGCTTTTGGTGTTTTAGACATGAAGTCCTTGCCCATGCCTATGTCCTGAATGGTACTACCTAGATTTTCTTCTAGGGTTTTTATGGTATTAGGTCTAACATTTAAGTCTCTAATCCATCTTGAATTAATTTTCGTATAAGGGTTAAGGAAAGGATTCAGTTTCAGCTTTCTACTTATGGCTAGCCAATTTTCCCAGCACCATTTATTAAATAGGGAATCCTTTCCCCATTTCTTGTTTCTCTCAGGTTTGTCAAAGATCAGATGGCTGTAGATGTGTGGTATTATTTCTGAGGACTCTGTTCTGTTCCATTGGTCTATATCTCTGTTGTGGTACCAGTACCATGCTGTTTTGGTTACTGTAGCCTTGTAGTATAGTTTGAAGTCAGGTAGCGTGACGCCTCCAGCTTTGTCCTTTTGACTTAGGATTGTCTTGGCAATGCGGGCTCTTTTTTGGTTCCATGTGAACTTTAAAGCAGTTTTTTCCAATTCTGTGAAGAAAGTCATTGGTAGCTTGATGGGGATGGCATTGAATCTATAAATCACCTTGGGCAGTATGGCCATTTTCACGATATTGATTCTTCCTATCCATGAGCATGGTATGTTCTTCCATTTGTTTGTGTCCTCTTTGATTTCACTGAGCAGTGGTTTGTAGTTCTCCTTGAAGAGGTCCTTTACATCCCTTGTAAGCTGGATTCCTAGGTATTTTATTCTCTTTGAAGCAATTGTGAATGGAAGTTCATTCCTGATTTGGCTCTCTGTTTGTCTGTTACTGGTGTATAAGAATGCTTGTGATTTTTGCACATTATTTTGTATCCTGAGACTTTGCTGAAGTTGCTTATCAGCTGAAGGAGATTTTGGGCTGAGACGATGGGGTTTTCTAACTATACAATCATGTCATCTGCAAACAGGGACAATTTGACTTCTTCTTTTCCTAACTGGATACCCTTGATTTCTTTCTCTTGCCTGATTGCCCTAGCCCAGAACTTCCAACACCATGTTGAATAGGAGTGGTGAGAGAGGGCATCCCTGTCTTGTGCCAGTTTTCAAAGGGAATTTTTCCAGTTTTTGCCCATTCAGTATGATATTAGCTGTGGGTTTGTCATAAATAGCTCTTATTATTTTGAGGTACGTTCCATCAATACCGAATTTATTGAGCGTTTTTAGCATAAAGGGCTGTTGAATTTTGTCAAAAGCCTTTTCTGCATCTATTGAGATAATCATGTGGTTCTTGTCTTTGGTTCTGTTTATATGCTGGATTACGTTTATTGATTTGCGAATGTTGAACCAGCCTTGCATCCAAGGGATGAAGCCCACTTGATCATGGTGGATAAGCTTTGTGATGTGCTGCTGAATCCGGTTTGCCAGTATTTTATTGAGAATTTTTGCATCGATGTTCATCAGGGATATTGGCCTAAAATTCTCTTTTTTTGTTGTGTCTCTGCCAGGCTTTGGTATCAGGATGATGTTGGCCTCATAAAATGAGTTAGGGAGGATTCCCTCTTTTTCTATTGATTGGAATAGTTTCAGAAGGAATGGTACCAGCTCCTCCTTGTACCTCTGGTAGAATTCAGCTGTGAATCCATCTGGTCCTGGACTTTATTTGGTGGGTAGGCTATTAATTGTTGCCTCAATTTCAGAGCCTGCTATTGGTCTATTCAGGGATTCAACTTCTTCCTGGTTTAGTCTTGGAAGAGTGTAAGTGTCCAGGAAATTATCCATTTCTTCTAGATTTTCTAGTTGATTTGCGTAGAGGCATTTATAGTATTCTCTGATGGTTGTTTGTATTTCTGTGAGGTCGGTGGTGATATCCCCTTTATCATTTTTTATTGTGTCTATTTGATTCCTCTCTCTTTTCTTCTTTATTAGTCTTGCTAGCGGTCTGTCAATTTTGTTGATCTTTTCAAAAAACCAACTCCTGGATTCATTGATTTTTTGGAGGGTTTTTTGTGTCTCTATCTCCTTCAGTTCTGCTCTGATCTTAGTTATTTCTTGCCTTCTGCTAGCTTTTGAATGTGTTTGCTCTTGCCTCTCTAGTTCTTTTAATTGTGATGTTAGAGTGTCAATTTTAGATCTTTCCTGTTTTCTCTTGTGGGCATTTAGTGCTATAAATTTCCCTCTACACACTGCTTTAAATGTGTCCCAGAGATTCTGGTATGTTGTATCTTTGTTCTCATTGGTTTCAAAGAACATCTTTATTTCTGCTTTCATTTCATTATGTACCCAGTAGTCATTCAGGAGCAGGTTGCTCAGTTTCCATGTAGTTGAGCGGTTTGGATTGAGTTTCTTAGTCCTGAGTTCTAGTTTGATGGCACTGTGGTCTGAGAGACAGTTTGTTATAATTTCTGTTCTTGTACATTTGCTGAGGAGTGCTTTACTTCCAATTATGTGGTCAATTTTGGAATAAGTGCGATGTGGTGCTGAGAAGAATGTATATTCTGTTGATTTGGGGTGGAGAATTCTATAGATGTCTATTAGGTCCACTTGGTACAGAGATGAGTTCAATTCCTGGATATCCTTGTTAACTTTCTGTTTCGTTGATCTGTCTAATGTTGACAGTGGAGTGTTGAAGTCTCCCATTGTTATTGTATGGGAGTCTAAGTCTCTTTGTAGGTCCCTAAGGACTTGCTTTATGAATCTGGGTGCTCCTGTATTGGGTGCATATATATTAGGAGAATTAGCTCTTCCTGTTGAATTGATCCCTTTACCATTATGTAATGGCCTTCTTTGTCTCTTTTGATCTTTGATGGTTTAAAGTCTGTTTTATCAGAGACTAGGATTGCAACCCCTGCTTTTTTTTGTTCTCCATTTGCTTGGTAGATCTTCCTCCATCCCTTTATTTTGAGCCTATGTGTGTCTCTGCATGTGAGATGGGTCTCCTGAATACAGCAGACTGATGGGTCTTGACTCTTTATCCAGTTTGCCAGTCTGTGTCTTTTAATTGGAGCATTTAGTCCATTGACATTAAGGTTAATATTGTTATGTGTGAATTCGATACTGTCATTATGATGGTAGCTTCTTATTTTGCCCATTAGTTGATTCAGTTCCTTCATAGTGTCAATGGTCTTTACAATTTTTTTTTTGACTTTTTTATTTTATTTTTTAATTTTTTTATTTTTTATTATACTTTAAGTTCTAGGGTACATGTGCATAACGTTTATATCATGTATAACTCCCCAATGCAATCCCTCCCTCCTCCCCCCTCCCCATGATAGGCCCCAGTGTGTGATGTTCCCCTTCCCGAGTCCAGGTGATCTCATTGTTCAGTTCCCACCTATGAGTGAGAACATGCGGTGTTTGGTTTTCTCTTCTTGTGATAGTTTGCTAAGAATGATGGTTTCCAGCTGCATCCATGTCCCTACAAAGGACGCAAACTCATCCTTTTTTATGGCTGCATAGTATTCCATGGTGTATATGTGCCACATTTTCTTAATCCAGTCTGTCACAGATGGACATTTGGGTTGATTCCAA
Source organism: Trachypithecus francoisi (assembly GCF_009764315.1). Taxonomy (NCBI): domain Eukaryota; kingdom Metazoa; phylum Chordata; class Mammalia; order Primates; family Cercopithecidae; genus Trachypithecus; species Trachypithecus francoisi. The sequence continues at coordinate 51,173,339 of NW_022681455.1, forward strand.
GTCTTTGCTATTGTGAATAGTGCTGCAATAAACATACGTGTGCATATGTCTTTGTAGTAGAGTAATTTATAATCCTTTGGGTATATACCCAGTAGTGGGATGGCTGGGTCATATGGTACATCTAGTTCTAGATCCTTGAGGAATCGCCATACTGTTTTCCATAATGGTTGAACTAGTTTACAATCCCACCAACAGTGTAAAAGTGTTCCCATTTCTCCACATCCTCTCCAACACCTGTTGTTTCTTGACTTCTTAATGATTGCCATTCTAACTGGTGTGAGATGGTATCTCATTGTGGTTTTGATTTGCATTTCTCTGATGGCGAGTGATGATGAGCATTTTTTCATGTGTCTGTTGGCTGTATGGATGTCTTCTTTTGAGAAATGTCTGTTCATATCCTTTCCCCACTTTTTGATGGGGTTGTTTGTTTTTTTCTTGTATATTTGTTTGAGTTCTTTGTAGATTCTGGATATTAGCCCTTTGTCAGATGAGTAGGTTGCAAAAATGTTCTCCCATTCTGTAGGTTGCCTGTTCACTCTGATGGTAGTTTCTTTTGCTGTGCAAAAGCTCTTTAGTTTAATGAGATCCCATTTGTCAATTTTGGCTTTTGTTGCCGTTGCTTTTGGTGTTTTAGACATGAAGTCCTTGCCCATGCCTATGTCCTGAATGGTACTACCTAGATTTTCTTCTAGGGTTTTTATGGTATTAGGTCTAACATTTAAGTCTCTAATCCATCTTGAATTAATTTTCGTATAAGGGTTAAGGAAAGGATTCAGTTTCAGCTTTCTACTTATGGCTAGCCAATTTTCCCAGCACCATTTATTAAATAGGGAATCCTTTCCCCATTTCTTGTTTCTCTCAGGTTTGTCAAAGATCAGATGGCTGTAGATGTGTGGTATTATTTCTGAGGACTCTGTTCTGTTCCATTGGTCTATATCTCTGTTGTGGTACCAGTACCATGCTGTTTTGGTTACTGTAGCCTTGTAGTATAGTTTGAAGTCAGGTAGCGTGACGCCTCCAGCTTTGTCCTTTTGACTTAGGATTGTCTTGGCAATGCGGGCTCTTTTTTGGTTCCATGTGAACTTTAAAGCAGTTTTTTCCAATTCTGTGAAGAAAGTCATTGGTAGCTTGATGGGGATGGCATTGAATCTATAAATAACCTTGGGCAGTATGGCCATTTTCACGATATTGATTCTTCCTATCCATGAGCATGGTATGTTCTTTCATTTGTTTGTGTCCTCTTTGATTTCACTGAGCAGTGGTTTGTAGTTCTCCTTGAAGAGGTCCTTTACATCCCTTGTAAGCTGGATTCCTAGGTATTTTATTCTCTTTGAAGCAATTGTGAATGGAAGTTCATTCCTGATTTGGCTCTCTGTTTGTCTGTTACTGGTGTATAAGAATGCTTGTGATTTTTGCACATTAATTTTGTATCCTGAGACTTTGCTGAAGTTGCTTATCAGCTGAAGGAGATTTTGGGCTGAGACGATGGGGTTTTCTAACTATACAATCATGTCATCTGCAAACAGGGACAATTTGACTTCTTCTTTTCCTAACTGGATACCCTTGATTTCTTTCTCTTGCCTGATTGCCCTAGCCCAGAACTTCCAACACCATGTTGAATAGGAGTGGTGAGAGAGGGCATCCCTGTCTTGTGCCAGTTTTCAAAGGGAATTTTTCCAGTTTTTGCCCATTCAGTATGATATTAGCTGTGGGTTTGTCATAAATAGCTCTTATTATTTTGAGGTACGTTCCATCAATACCGAATTTATTGAGCGTTTTTAGCATAAAGGGCTGTTGAATTTTGTCAAAAGCCTTTTCTGCATCTATTGAGATAATCATGTGGTTCTTGTCTTTGGTTCTGTTTATATGCTGGATTACGTTTATTGATTTGCGAATGTTGAACCAGCCTTGCATCCCAGGGATGAAGCCCACTTGATCATGGTGGATAAGCTTTGTGATGTGCTGCTGAATCCGGTTTGCCAGTATTTTATTGAGAATTTTTGCATCGATGTTCATCAGGGATATTGGCCTAAAATTCTCTTTTTTTGTTGTGTCTCTGCCAGGCTTTGGTATCAGGATGATGTTGGCCTCATAAAATGAGTTAGGGAGGATTCCCTCTTTTTCTATTGATTGGAATAGTTTCAGAAGGAATGGTACCAGCTCCTCCTTGTACCTCTGGTAGAATTCAGCTGTGAATCCATCTGGTCCTGGACTTTATTTGGTGGGTAGGCTATTAATTGTTGCCTCAATTTCAGAGCCTGCTATTGGTCTATTCAGGGATTCAACTTCTTCCTGGTTTAGTCTTGGAAGAGTGTAAGTGTCCAGGAAATTATCCATTTCTTCTAGATTTTCTAGTTGATTTGCGTAGAGGCATTTATAGTATTCTCTGATGGTTGTTTGTATTTCTGTGAGCTCGGTGGTGATATCCCCTTTATCATTTTTTATTGTGTCTATTTGATTCCTCTCTCTTTTCTTCTTTATTAGTCTAGCTAGCGGTCTGTCAATTTTGTTGATCTTTTCAAAAAACCAACTCCTGGATTCATTGATTTTTTGGAGGGTTTTTTGTGTCTCTATCTCCTTCAGTTCTGCTCTGATCTTAGTTATTTCTTGCCTTCTGCTAGCTTTTGAATGTGTTTGCTCTTGCCTCTCTAGTTCTTTTAATTGTGATGTTAGAGTGTCAATTTTAGATCTTTCCTGTTTTCTCTTGTGGGCATTTAGTGCTATAAATTTCCCTCTACACACTGCTTTAAATGTGTCCCAGAGATTCTGGTATGTTGTATCTTTGTTCTCATTGGTTTCAAAGAACATCTTTATTTCTGCTTTCATTTCGTTATGTACCCAGTAGTCATTCAGGAGCAGGTTGCTCAGTTTCCATGTAGTTGAGCGGTTTGGATTGAGTTTCTTAGTCCTGAGTTCTAGTTTGATGGCACTGTGGTCTGAGAGACAGTTTGTTATAATTTCTGTTCTTGTACATTTGCTGAGGAGTGCTTTACTTCCAATTATGTGGTCAATTTTGGAATAAGTGCGATGTGGTGCTGAGAAGAATGTATATTCTGTTGATTTGGGGTGGAGAGTTCTATAGATGTCTATTAGGTCCACTTGGTACAGAGATGAGTTCAATTCCTGGATATCCTTGTTAACTTTCTGTTTCGTTGATCTGTCTAATGTTGACAGTGGAGTGTTGAAGTCTCCCATTGTTATTGTATGGGAGTCTAAGTCTCTTTGTAGGTCCCTAAGGACTTGCTTTATGAATCTGGGTGCTCCTGTATTGGGTGCATATATATTTAGGAGAATTAGCTCTTCCTGTTGAATTGATCCCTTTACCATTATGTAATGGCCTTCTTTGTCTCTTTTGATCTTTGATGGTTTAAAGTCTGTTTTATCAGAGACTAGGATTGCAACCCCTGCTTTTTTTTGTTCTCCATTTGCTTGGTAGATCTTCCTCCATCCCTTTATTTTGAGCCTATGTGTGTCTCGGCATGTGAGATGGGTCTCCTGAATACAGCAGACTGATGGGTCTTGACTCTTTATCCAGTTTGCCAGTCTGTGTCTTTTAATTGGAGCATTTAGTCCATTGACATTTAAGGTTAATATTGTTATGTGTGAACTTGATCCTGTCATTATGATATTAACTGGTTATTTTGCTCGTTAGTTGATGCAGTTTCTTCCTAGCCTCGATGGTCTTTACATTTTGGCATGTTTTTGCAATGGCTGGTACCGGTTGTTCCTTTCCATGTTTAGGGCTTCCTTCAGGGTCTCTTGTAAGGCAGGCCTGGTGGTGACAAAATCTCTAAGCATTTGCTTATCTGTAAAGGATTTTATTTCTCCTTCACTTATGAAACTTAGTTTGGCTGGATATGAAATTCTGGGTTGAAAATTCTTTAAGAATGTTGAATATTGGCCCCCACTCTCTTCTGGCTTGTAGAGTTTCTGCTGAGAGATCTGCTGTTAGTCTGATAGGCTTCCCTTTGTGGGTAACCCGACCTTTCTCTCTGGCTGCCCTTAAGATTTTTTCCTTCATTTCAACTTTGGTGAATCTGGCAATTATGTGTCTTGGAGTTGCTCTTCTGGAGGAGTATCTTTGTGGCGTTCTCTGTATTTCCTGAATTTGAATGTTGGCCTGCCCTACTAGGTTGGGGAAGTTCTCCTGGATGATATCCTGAAGAGTGTTTTCCAACTTGGTTCCATTTTCCCCCTCACTTTCAGGCACCCCAATCAGACGTAGATTTGGTCTTTTTACATAATCCCATACTTCTTGCAGGCTTTGTTCATTTCTTTTTCTTCTTTTTTCTTTTGGTTTCTCTTCTCGCTTCATTTCATTCATTTGATCCTCAATCGCTGATACTCTTTCTTCCAGTTGATCGAGTCAGTTACTGAAGCTTGTGCATTTGTCACGTATTTCTCGTGTCATGGTTTTCCTCTCTGTCATTTCGTTTATGATCTTCTCTGCATTAATTAGTCTAGCTGTCAATTCTTCCACTCTTTTTTCAAGATTTTTAGTTTCTTTGCGCTGGGTACGTAATTCCTCCTTTAGCTCTGAGAGGTTTGATGGACTGAAGCCTTCTTCTCTCATCTCGTCAAAATCATTCTCTGACCAGCTTTGATCCGTTGCTGGCGATGGGCTGCGCTCCTTTGCAGGGGGAGATGCGCTCTTATTGTTTGAATTTCCAGCTTTTCTGCCCTGCTTCTTCCCCATCTTTGTGGTTTTATCTGTCTGTGGTCTTTGATGATGGTGACGTACTGATGGGGTTTTGGTATAGGTGTCCTTCCTGTTTGATAGTTTTCCATCTGACAGTCAGAAGGACTGTCTGTTGGTCTGTTGGAGATTGCTTGAGGTCCACTCCAGACCCTGTTTGCCTGGATATCAGCAGCAGAGGTTGCCGAAGATAGAATATTGCTGAACAGCGAGTGTACCTGTCTGATTCTTCCTTTGGAAGTTTCCTCTCAGGGGTGACTCCACCCTGTGAGGTGTGGGGTGTCAGACTGCCCCTAGTGGAGGATGTCTCCCAGCTAGGCTACTCAGGGGTCAGGGACCCACCTGAGCAGGCAGTCTGTCCGTTCTCAGATCTCAACCTCCGCGTTAGGAGATCCACGGCTCTCCCCAAAGCTGTCAGACAGAGTCGTTCGTGTCTGCACCGGCCCCCGCTGCTTCCCCTATTGGACTGCAGCTGTGCGCTGTCCCCAGAGGTAGAGTCTACAGAGACAGGCAGGCTTCCTTGAGCTGCTGTGAGCTCCACCCAGTTGGAGCTTCCCAGCAGCTTTTTTTACCTACTTAAGCCTCAGCAATGGCGGGTGCCCCTCCCCCAGCCTCGCTGCTGCCTTGCGGATCCATCGTCTCAGACTGCTGAGTTAGCAGTGAGGGAGGCTCCGTGGGCGTGGGACCCTCCCGGCCAGGTGTGGGATATATTCTCCTGGTGTGCCTGTTTCCTTAAAGCGCAGTATTGGGGTGGGAGTTACCCGATTTTCCAGGTGTTGTGTGTCTCAGTTCCCCTGGCTAGGAAAACGGATTTCCTTCCCCCTTGCACTTCCAGGTGAGGCGATGCCTCGCCCTGCTTCAGCTCACGCTGGTCAGGCTGCAGCAGCTGACCAGCCCCGATTGTCCGGCACTCCCTAGAGAGATGACCCCAGTACCTCAGTTGAAAATGCAGAAATCAGCAGTCTTCTGTGTCACTCGCGCTGGGAGTTGGAGACTGGAGCTGTTCCTATTCGGCCATCTTGCTCCCTCTCTGGTCTTTACAATTGATATGTTTTTGCAGTGCTGACACCAGTTGTTCCTTTCCATATTTAGTGCTTCCTTCAGGAGCTCCTGTAAGGCAGGACTGGTGGTGACAAAATCCCTCAGCATTTGCTTGTCTGTAAATAGTTCAGGCAGGTTCATATGATCACTGAATCAAGACTATTTTATCCAATGGCCTCTTTGGACTAAGAGCCTAGGGACCATGAACTTTGCAAGGACTTGCTAAAATGTTTGAGTCCAGAAAGGAAAATATATCAGCCTAAAAATACAAAAAGAAAAAAATTCCCTGCTAAGTTATAACAGGTAATTGTTGAATCCTATATCTTCCAAAGCTAACACTGTGTTAACTAATTTAATGCCACTCTTCTACAGTTATATGTTAATATAATAATCTTGAAACAAAAAAAATTCTTTATTCTTCATACAACTAAAAAAAAACAACATTTATTAAGGCAATTTGCAGCATAATAATATATTTAAAGTGGAATATTGATAATATTTAATATTTACTGTGAAGCTGTGTGAAACCTACACAAGGAAAAACTACAGAAGTCTTTTTAAAAGTTTTGGGTATTTAGCAATTACTTAACCTTTGCAGGTTCATTAGTCAACAAAATTTCTCGGAATATCTACTTTGAATATCTACTTTGAATATTGTCAGGGTCAAAGGTAACTTGGAAACACTCAAGAGTAATGAATAGTGGGTATTTAATACATTACTTATTCATAGTGTGAGTAGACTCAGAACTGTTTCTGGAAAATAATTTCCCTTTGCCAGGTGATACATCTATGATCCACTATGTGAAAACAGGAAGGTTGTATTTGTTAAGTTTTGTTTGAGCTTCTTAATTGATTTCTATAGTAAGAAATCAACTGCTCAAGTGTTTCTTATAAGTATACATACTCAGCTGGTTTCTTGGTGCTTGTCAGAAACTCTAATGATAGAAGTGATATTTATGGAGTATTGCAGGAAAAACCTGTAGTCCATCTATCCTTCCAGATAAAAGATTGGAATCCCCAAATCTGCAGTCAACAACTGAGGAACAGGATTTAAAAGATCTATCATTCAAATGCAGCTATGGGTTAAAACAAAATCCATCAGCTCTCCTAAATTATACAAAAATATTTGCATATGTGAATATGTGTGATTTTTCTAAGGTAAAATTCTATAACTTTCATAATCTTCTCAAAGGGATTCATGTATTAAAGAAAAAATAAACCCTGCCTCAGATTCTCTCCTTGGATCCTGCCATACTATCAGAGGATATATACTTAATTGTATTATGTTAAGCCTCATCCTTCCCTATTCTTATTCATTTACCTACTTCTTGACTGAGAATAAGCCTACCTGAACTAGATTTCAATTTTGAATCCAAAGTTCTGTAGGGATTTTGAGAAATAAACTTGTGAAATTTTTAACTGCATCTGGGTTTTAAAAGAAGATCCATTTGAGAAAATTCTTTCAGAGAGAATCTTTAGGAAAGGCTTCACTTTTACCACAAAACTGACAATGTTTTCTTTTTTTCTGATGAAAAGTCTAGAATCAGCTGTGAATGCTAAAAGCCATTTGAGAGTTCATGCTACTTGCATAGTTGTGCCCACTCCTGTTCCTCTTGGTCCTCGTTTCAACTTTCTACTCTTCTTGATATTGTCTTCTTATTCTTAGTTGTATTTTTCACTTTTGTGCACATCATTGAGATAAGCATCCTCAAAAGAGAGCCAAGAGTGAAACAAACGAATATCCGTCTTGCAAATGGGGAAATTAAATTTCAGTTAAGTAGCTCCTCCAAAGTAACAGAACTCATCCCAGGTAAAGGTGACTACTCAAACCCAGGCTGCTGATATACCAGACTTATTCTTTTAATAGTCCACCATATAGATGGTTCAAAGTACTGCTTATTGGCAATGCAACTTGAATATAGATCTTCAGGAAACACCCCTACCCTCTATTTTTTCCCCAAGTTATAAAACAACATCCCATTTAGCTCTCCAGAAATATCACACTCTTACTTATAGGAAGCATAGTGACTATGCAATATTTCTTCTCTATTTATTATAGTATTTCCATATTTAAAATAATATTTACAGGTGGTAACAGAGTGCAAGACAAAAGGATGAGCAGAAAAGCTTGCATTGTATGTGTTTTGCTCTCTCTGCCTGTGCCCTCTCCTGCAAAGAGAAATAAAGTAGCATAGTCATTAAGAACATTAGCTCTAGAGCCAAATGGATTATGAAGCCCAGCTCAGAACTGACCTGGTGTGTGACCAAGGGAAAGTTACTTAAACTCTCTGTGCACAATAAAGGTGATTATCATTTACTCTGTAAGACTGTTGTAAATAATAAGGAGTTAATATATGTGAAAGACTTACAACAGTGCCTGGCATATAGTAGGAACTCAGTTAAGTATTATATATTAAAGTTACTACCAGGATTATGAATAGGTACTGCATAAACATTCTCAACTTTCAGAAAGAGACCCCTTTGGAGGACATAGGAAAGACAATTCTTTCTTCTACATGTAAAAAGAGTTAGACTCAGTCTTTTACAAGACACTATATTTTCACCAGGGCAAAATACAATGGACACAGAGATGGGCTTAAAAAAAATCCAGATGGCATTTGTGGATACAAATCAAGGCCAATGACTGAATTTCAAGCCATTTCTCTGGTTCTTGCCCAAATCTATTCTGGATGAGAACAGAAGGGACAGAGGGGGCTGTGGAAAGAAGCTGTTGAAATCGCGTGCACAGGGTTGTTGTTCCAACTTCGGAGGTTGGAGTGAAGCCACCTCAAAGATTTGGCCTTGTACGTTTGTGATCCTAGGAAATTTCCCCAGCATTAAAGTTATGCTTCAGGGAACAGAAAGAAGCAAAAATTTTTGTATCTGTAAATAAGGCTGTTGCTATGTGTGAGTGGCAATGTTCCATAGACATAGCTATTTTCACTTTCTTGTGGTCCACCCATGAATTACAAAATGCAAAAGGGTGTTTCCTTTCCAGTTGAAAATCGCTTTTGGCAGAGTTATCTGACACAGTTTTTCAATGAGCCACAGGACCTGTCACCTCAATCATTTTGCTTTCCCTTTCATCCTCCTACAGAAGTGATTTGAAAGAGGGAGGGTAACTGATCAGATGAAGCTGAGGGATATGTGAGCATGTTAATAACAACCTGTCAACACCTGGAATAGCCAGATGCAAACACACTGGATTAGTGGTGAGATGGGCTCCTACAATGTTCATACCCTGATCCACTGTAATCTCTGTGCAACTATCACTCTTCCTCCTCCCATCCTGAGAACCATCTTATCATCAGTCTCATGAAAATCAGTAGTAAATAACAAATCCCCCACCCTCTTTGTAAGGATATACAAGGCACACAAATGATGAAAATTCACCCTTGGCCTCCTTGATTCCCCAAATAATTAATAAAGTTGCTCCAGAATATTCCTTATTGGGAGTAACGTAATCAAACAATGATCAAATGTTTCATAGCCATTTCAAAGCAACAAAGTCCAAATCTTAAAATTGGCCCTACTGTAGCTACTGAAAATAATTGGGGGTCTTCTGAGACACAGCTAAAATGGGCTACCTTAGTATTGTTCCAAATAGTTTACTTAGGTAAATTTAGACTTCCATAAAAACCTTATGAGATTGATACTATGATTATCACCCTTTTATAGATCAACTATGTTTGCACAATGAATTAAGTGTTGGAGGTGAGATTCACACCCAGGCAGTTTGGCTGCAGGCGCTCCTCTCCACCATATGATGCCATCTCTGTGACACACAGAAAGTATTGATGGTGCTGAGTTTCTGAGAGGCAGTGATAAGTGAAAAATCACTGAGTCTTGTTACCTTCTCATAGATAAACTGCGGTAGAAGTATAGAAATCCAGAGGTGCAAAGTGTGCTAGAAATCACTTAGGCCCAGAGACATCTTGCATTTTCCCTTTTATCTTCCTACATCTTCTCTGGTGAGACACCCAGAGTTCAAAATCTGGGCTTCCTCTCTCCTTGTCTAACACCCCTTCTCTCATACCATGGATGACTAATCAGTGTGCATTTCACTGGGAAATATTTTTGTAATATTATTTCACCTCCTCTCCTACTTCTCCTGATTCTCTGTGGTGTTTCCTCTCCAGTGCCTCCTTCTTGGTGAAGTGGCACACTGGAAGAATGGGCAGATGGCCAGGATACCAAGGTTTGAGTCCTGACTCTGATATTTTCTGGCTATGTGAAACTAGGCAAAACTCCTTACCTCTGGGACCCTCTATTTTCCATCTATTAATATATATTGGCATTAAAAACGGTCTTTTATTGTGTCACTGGGTTTTTTCAAGAAAAAAGATTTCTAGGTCTCTGGATCTTTAAACTGTGGTCCACAGCCCAGCAGCAATGGCATCACTGGTTGCTGGTTGGAAATGAAGAATCTCAGGGTTGACATCAGACCTATTGAATTGAAATCTGCATTTTAATAAGGTCTTCAAGGGACTTGTGTGCATATTAAAGTTAAAAATCACTGTGAAAGTTTCACAACTGACATTGCAGTTCAGATAAAGGGGTTGCTATTTTCACTTCTGCTTCCTCTCTCCCATTTGCTGCTCTAAAAGGGCAATTCAGATCACTAGTCTCTTACTCTTCTAATCAATTTTGGAATTTGGAATTAGGAACTTTTTGTATATTAAAAAGGCAATACATTGTATATATTGTATATTACTTAACACCCCCACTGGGATCTGTCGTGGTGCCCTGAAATAAAACACGGTGACTATTAATTATATTGAATGGAATAAATAAATACTAAAAAAAAAAAAAAAAAAAGCCGCACGGCATCTCCAGTGAGTTTTCACCTTCAAATGTGTTTACTACAAACTTGGAAAATAACTTCTGAGTTTCAGAGCTTTTTGGGTTTTGGAATGGTTGATGGGGACTGGGCATTTGAACTTCTCAGGGATACATTGACCTCTGTCTGGGAGAGGTGTGAAGTGTGAGTCTCACCCAGAGCAGCTTCTCCCTGGGTAAAGCCTGTGTGGACCACAGCTGGACCAGATGTGGGCAGATGAGAGACTGGCATGGAGCACCCCGAGATCCTCTCAGACACTATCCAAGACATCCTGCTTCTGCAGGAGCCCATCAACTGCCCCAAACCCGGGGCAGATTCATGGTTTAAGGAAAACCATTTTCTCACTGGTCTTGTAATGTGAAGCCCGAGGAAAGAGTGGAGTAAGCAAGAGGCATAGCCACTTCTCCATATCACACAAAAGAATGCATGTCTCCTAAAAAAGAGGGGGGGGCTCAGCTTTTGGGTTTTTTTTGGGTTTAAATCATCCAAAAATCTAAGAAAAACCCAAAGAGAAAATGTATTTCATAGAAGATATTGATGAGGAGGTTTTCATTTAAATCAAAGCAAAACCTGTGCCTATGATAAAACTTCTCTAAAACAATGAAGACTGGAGGCATCATGCTACCTGACTTCAAATTATACTACAAAGCTACAGTAACCAAAACAGCTATCAGTACCAAAACAGAGATATAGACCAATGGAACAGAACAGAGGCCTCAGAAATAACACTACACATCTACAAGCATCTGATCTTTGACAAACCTGACAAAAACAAGTAATGGGAAAGGATTCCCTATTTAATAAATGGTGCTGGGAAAACTGGCTATCCATATGTAGAAAGCTGAAACTGAATCCTTTCCTTACACTGTATACAAAAATCAACTCAAGATGGATTAAAGCCTTAAATGTAAGACCTAACACCATAAAAACCCTAGAAGAAAACCTAGGCAATACCATTCAGGATATAGGCATGGGCAAAGACATTATGACTAAAACACCAAAAGTAAAGGCAACAAAAGCCAAAATAGACCAATGCGATCTAATTAAACGAAAGAGCTTTTGCACAGCAAAAGAAACTATCATCAGAGTGAACAGGCAACCTACAGAATGCGAAAATATTTTTGCAATCTATCCATCTGACAAAGGGCTAATATCTAGAATCTACAAGGAACTTAAACAAATTTACAAGAAAAAAATAACCCCATCAAAAAGTGAAGTGGGCAAAGGATATGAACAGACACTTCTCAAAAGAAGACATTTGTGCATCTAACAGTCATTTGAAAAAGTGCTCATCATCACTGGTCATAGAGAAATGCAAATCAAAACCACAATGAGATATCACCTCACACCAGTTAGAATGGTGATCATCAAAAAGTCAGGAAACAACAGATGCTGGAGAGGATGTGGATAATTATGAATGCTTTTACACTGTTGGTGGGAGTGTAAATTATTTCAACCATTGTGGAAGACAGTGTGGCTATTCCTCAAGGTTCTAGAACTAGAAATACCATTTGACCCTGCAATCCTATTACTGGGCATATGCCCAAAGGATTATAAATTATTCTGTGATAAAGACACATGCATACATATGTTTATTGCCCACTATTCACAATAGCGAACACTCGGAACCAACCCAAATTTCCATCGATGATAGACTGGATTAAGAAAATGTGGCACACCATGGAATACTATGCAGCCATAAAAAAGGGTGAATTCATGTTCTTTGCAGGGACATGGATGAAGCTGGAAACTGTCATTCTAAGCAAACTATCACAAGGACAGAAAACCAAACACCACATGTTCTCACTCATAGATGGGAGTTGAACAATGAGGACACATGGACACAGGGTGGGGAACATCACACACTGGGGTCGGTCACGGGGTGGGTGGCTGGGGGAGGGATAGCATTAGGAGAAATACCTAAAGTAAATGACGAGTTGATGGGTGCAGCAAACCAACATGGCACATGTATACCTATGTAACAAACCTGCACATTGTGCACATGAACCCTAGAACTTTAAGTATGAAAAAAGTGAAGGATTGTACCTCCCAAGCTAATTCTTTGCCCTCTCCACTCTTTTTACACACTACCCTAAACTTATTCAAATTATGTCTGGAGGGCTCCAGCAGGCAGAACATTTGGTTATATTATCTAACATGGACCGCTTTGTTGTAGTTCTGCTGGAAGAAAAGGAAAGGCAGGGATGGGGGGACCATCAGTGTAACTTTATCACCAATATTTTCTAAGAAAAGGTTCTCCTAAAATGAAATCCTTTGAAGAACTTATAAGTTGTAAAAAACAGACGAGAATAGGGTTTCTGGTTCAGAATATTTAACTTCTGATCTTAGCTCTTCCAAACTGCTGGGAGGAATTGAAACATTCTTCTGTATTTGTCTCTGGTCCAAAGCATTTGGTGGATAGGTGGTTCTGGGAAATATGGACTATCAGGGGGTTTGACTTTTCTATCAGAAATATCCAACACTTACTCTAAGAGTTCTTTCAGAGACAGTGAGACTGTTATAACCAGTTTCAATGGAGTCAGCTCTGGAACACATACAAAAACTCATGTCTGCCGGGCGCGGTGGCTCACGCCTGTAATCCCAGCACTTTGGGAGGCCGAGACGGGCGGATCACGAGGTCAGGAGATCGAGACCATCCTGGCTAACACAGTGAAACCCCATCTCTACTAAAAATACAAAAAAATTAGCCGGGCGTAGCGGCGGGCGCCTGTAGTCCCAGCTACTCGGGAGGCTGAGGCAGGAGAATGGCGGGAACCCGGGAGGAGGAGCTTGCAGTGAGCCGAGATCGCGCCACTGCACTCCAGCCTGGGGGCAGAGCGAGACTCCGTCTCCAAAAAAAAAAAAAAACAAAAAAAAAAAACAAAAAAAAAACTCATGTCTGATGACATCCAGGGCTTTTTCTTATCAGCGTAATACCTTCAGTTTTATTACTTCACTCAAATCTTCACCAAACCATAGGAGATTATTGCCCCCATGCTACAGAGCAGAAAACTAAAGTTCGAGGAGGTTAAGCAAATTGCTAAAGGTTGCATAGCTAGAACCTGGGTCTGGCTAATTCCAAAAAGTGTGCTCTTAACTACTATGTGGTTTCTAGATTTGTTTGAAGTCTAACATCTGTTTTAGGAGGCCTAGAGTTCAGAATATAGGTGGAAGCACTGTATATACCAGGGGTGGGCAGGCAACTTAGGTGCTGCCCATTGAAAAGGTTTTGGGTGAAGAGGGAGAGAGGGTGGCAGTGCTGGGATTCATGTGCCCACAGAAGATGATTTATGGCTCCTTTTCAACCTAACTCCTATGTCCCTTCCAGGGATAAAAGTGAGATAATCATAGGATTATAATGATGAAATAAAACTCCTAAAGCCATCCAATCTATCCCTCTGCCTTCAGGCATTGGTTCATTTAAACTAGACTATTTTCTCCCTTTGTTTGAAGATCTTAAGAGGAGGAATTTCCAAATCACTCAGATACCTGTGAACAGGGGCTTGTAGGTTTCATAGTGATTAATCTTTTTGTGATGATAAATCCAAATTAATTGCCAAGCATTTATTGAGTTCTTATGCAAATATGTGTGTGTATATGTGTGTGTGTGTATTTTAGATATTTTCAGAGAGTCATAGGTAGCTTGCCCTTAAGTTTCTTACAATATTCTTGATCAACAAGGGTAGTACAATTACAAAAATTAAAGCTCGCTGAAAATACATTACAAAATTGCATGCTAAGAACCAGCATTCTGCTTCCTTTCTGCCAGAAATTAGCTGTGTGACTTATACAAGTCATTAGACCTCTCTAATATTTAGCTGCCTTTTCTGTAAAGTGAGGGGTTGGATGACCTAGTCATCATGTTTGTTCAGCAGCATGAGGACTGCAGATTCTAATATAATGGTGGAGACTTTGAGGGTAATAAGACCTCAGAAGAGGAGTGATCCTGGAGGGATTAATTTGTCAAGGTATTGGAAAGGAGGAAGGACTTTAGTTTGTTCCTGCAAAATGGGTAGCCTTGGCCTAGTGAGAAATAAAGGCACTCCAGAAAAACAGCATGAAGATGGAACGACTTGCTGACTAGCAAGTGAAGGACCAGCTGAGAGCACAGATCAAAAGAAAAGGGTGGGACCAAATCACTTCACATTCTATTTAGAGTTGAAGTGTTTGGGTTAGAGGTGGCATAACATTAACAACAGTAACAACAGCAACAAAAGGTTCTTGAGAAAGGTAAAAATCAGGGAGAAAATAATTACATAAATGGAGAGTCTTCAATATTATAGGCCCTAGGCTAGCTGATTTAAATATACAATCCTCACAACTATCCAGAAAGTAAGGATTAGCTTCTCCATTGTGATGGTCAATTTTGTGTGTCAACTTGACTGGGCTCAGGGATGCCCAGAGAGTGGGTAAAACATTCTTCCTGGGTGTGTATGTGAAGGTGTTTTAAGTAGAGATTAGCAATGGAATTGGTAGACTGAGTAAAGAAGTCTGCCCTCACCAGTGTAAGTGGGCATTATACAATCTGTTAAGTCTCCAAATAGAAGTAAAAGGTAGACAAATTTATACTCTCTTGAGCCAGGACATCCATCTTCTCCTGTCTGCAGGCATCACTGAGCCTGGTTCTCAAGCCTTCAGACTCAGCCTGGGACTTACACCATTGGTTCTATTGGTTCTCACACCTTCCAGCTTGGATTAGAAATACAATGCTGGCTTTCTTGTCCTCCAGCTTGCAGTCAGCGGATTATGGGACTTCTCAGCCTCTATATTTACATATACTCCTGTATATGTATACTTTTATACATATATATTTCCTATATATGCATATATATACACATATACAGGAGTATATTGAGTATATTTAAAGGAGTATTTATTATATATGGTATATATAACACACAGACATATATACCATAAACCAGTGTTGTATGGTTATATGACATGTATATTATATGCACACATACACACACACATACATATCATGTTCTTTTTCTCTGGAGAACCCTAACACATCCATCTTACAGATGATAAAACAAGGTTCAGAAAGATTATGTAATTTTTCTCCAGTCATCCTATAAGTAAATGGACTCAAAGCATGAAATTTCTGAATGCAGCAGCATGTAAAATAGCATGTGTTGTGGAAATTTCATGAAAATATAGTGAGAATTGCTTAGCATTAAGGAAACTGGAGGAGTGTTGAGGTAATGTAGACTTAAAGATAGTAGGACAAGAGAGGAGGCAGATATTTGAGAAAAATATTCTGGAAGATAAAGGGAAGGTGGATTGGTTATGGATGAAACTAGAAATGGATAAATAAAAGATGACTGCAGTGTTTGGGATATGAAAAATTTGGACATCCTTGATTTCACTGATACCAAGTAGGAAGAGAAGCTGGTTTGGAGATGAAGGTGACCTAGCTTGGCTATGTAGAGTCTCAGGTGAAACTGATTTTCTTGATTGGCCATGTCCAGAAGGATGCTGGTGCAGTAGGTGTAGTGATCTTGGCATAATGGCAGAGCCGAAGAGAAAGCTCTGGGAATTATTAGCAAAGAGGGATCATTGAAATCTCAAAGAAGAGGAAACTCTGCAATGAAAATAAAAGAGAACACTCCTAGGAGGTGGGTGCAAAGAGCAAGAGAAGTCTACATCAGAGACAGAGTACTCAAGAAGGACAAAAGAATATTAAGAAAGAAGAATATCTTGAAGCTGAGGGAAAATTGACACAGGAAAGTGGGGTGAAGGGATAAAGAAGGGATGTCAGGGACCTGTTAATCATCAGAAATCCTAATTACAACAGATAAGTCTATTCAAATGAAGATAGGAAAATCCACATGATTTTTATTTTCATCATTTCAAAGATCTTTTTTGTTTTGTTATTTCTTCAGGAAAATGGTATAACTATGATCTTTGAGTTTTCTGCAAGAGAAGAGATACATTTAAGAACTTGCTGTGATATAAATTTATCCCTGGAAACAATACACTTTTCTGGGTTTCCATAGGGTGTTAATTGCTGAAATTGTCACCTCGATCTTTGTAGTGCTTGCGCGCTCATTCAGTAAGTAAGTTCCTGGATGAGCCAGGCCCTGTGCTAGGCATCGGCATTGCAGATAAGTGGGTGGAGTCTCCCCTCTCTACTCACCCACGAGTCATATTATTAGCCCCGCTAGACAAAGGGAGCAGCAGAGGAAAAAGGGTGCCCTTGGGACATGGAGACCAAATAGTGGCTGAACCAGCTTCAGCTTCAAGCTCTGCTTCTATAATCAGTAAGGGCTGGGGATAAATTGCAATTCATTTTCAGTGTGAACCTCGATAGCATAAACAAGCCCAAACTGAATATGAACTCTAGCCCAGGAAGCCATTTTCCTCAAGGCAGATTGGCAGGGAGCTCAGGGGCTTTGCCCCTTTCCCCTGCAGAGATCATCTGTTGGGATCAGGTGGGTGTCTCCCCAGCAATCAATATCCTGGGAGAGCTGCCGGGGCAGGAAAGGACAGCAAATGGGCTGGGGAGCTCTTGATTTCTCTTTCTTTGCTTAGATCTTTCACCTTTCAAATGAGTGTTTGCCCACCTGCTTTGAAAAGGTGTATCCAGACTGTTTGAAATTAGTACAGATTTAATTACATACAACATGTACTCTCTCTTCCCTTGATACTCATTTCACGGACAAGCAGGAGTTTTGGAAAATCACAGTAGCTTCTTTTCAGATATCTCTCTCCATCCCCCACCCCTATCTCTGCTGTACTACTTATACACACAGAAGCTTTTATAATCTATATATTTTTATGCATGTAGCCGAATATGAAGGGAGGAAAAAAACCTTTCAAAATATTAATCATCTTCTATTTTTCTTAGTCAGATGAAAATTTCCTGCACTTTTGTCCATGTAAACGCAAAATTATCCTCCTGCAAGTTGAGGTGGTGGCAGTTCCTGAACACAGTTATATTTTGCAGATAACAGGATTAGCTTGGATGTGGGTAATAAGTTGGTGAATCTCCCCCCGGCCATTTCTCAACACTGTGAGAGCACTAATCCTTTATGCTTTGATGTCTTCTAGTTTTCCATCAGGTGCGCCACGGACTATTTGTCCTGGGGCAGTCAGCTCTCTTATAAGATCTCATAGTGTCCTCATTAGCTGCGCCTATTTACCCAGCCAGCCTGTTGAACCCAATTTATAGTTTATGTGATTAATTCCCAAAGTACAGTAAACCCTAGCTCTAAGGCTCTCTATTATGTGACTGCATCTCCTTTAAGGGCAAACACAAGCTTCAGCTCTTTTGCTATATGACTGCATCATATATAATACACTAATAATTTTACTCTCGACGACACATTAAACATCTTTCTATACACTTTCTTTACAGCACACAGCTCATAAAGAAAAGAATGTTCCACACTGAACTGTAAAGTGCTAACTGTATGAGGGAGTCATTTGGGTTTTTTGCTTTAAAAAATTTATTTTTGCTGAAATTACCACATAGCATTACTATCAGGTTGAATGGTGAATCGGCAAACCACGTTACTGTACCACTCTTTATCTACTGAATTATAAGTTTGAAAAGGCTTAAGAGGTAATGTGGCAGCACAAACCCATGGGCTCCTTTTCATCTTTAACATGCAGGCTTGGAAGATAAAAGACTTAAGTGTGCATGTGTGTATGTGCATGTGTGTGAAGAGGGCGAGAGAGCTAGACAAAGACAGAAAGCAAAATGAAGAGAGCAGCACTCAAGGCAACCTATGTCAACTTTGTTGGAATTTTTCCTGTAGCAGAAAGAATTATGGAAAAGTCACTTACAATTGGTATGAGGTTAAAAAAAAAAAAAAAAAAAAGACCACTACACTAGTAGTTTTCATCGAGGGATATCTCCAGGGACATTTGGCAATGTCTGGAGATGTTTTGGTTGTCACAACTGGGTGGGGAGTGTGTGCTACTGGCATCTATTGGGTAGAGGCCAGGAATAATCTAAGCATCTTACAGTTAGCCCCCTACAACAAAAGGATTATTCAGCCCCCAATGCCAATAGTATTGAGGTTGAGAAATTCTGCCAATCATTTCTGTTTTTAAATCTTCACTGACCTCAAAGTTGAGGAAGCATGAAGAGATAGTTGATATCTGGCATCTACCTATCTTGGATTTTTCAGAGTAAATAGATAAGGGCTGATTATTTCTACTGTGAATTGTTTATGCCTTTCACTTTCTGCCATCTAATTTGGTACATAACAAATCTAATGGCTGGGTGAGCAAAGAAAAGTGTGAGGTATGATTCAACCTCCTTCAGTTTTCTACTGGTTGGTAGTTCCGAGAAAACATCTGATGTACTAAGATTGGAAAGAAATGTCTTTGAAACTATAGGTGGACTTGTTATTCATATTATGTCTATTCTATTTCAATTTATCTGTGTATATTACCTCTACTCTCCATCGCTGTTAGAATAGAAAACTAGAGACATTTGCTGATGTGTTAGCCTGTCCAACACATGAGTTACTCATCCCATAATTCTTCTTTCTCCATTTCCACGAGATTATGGTCTTCAATTACAGATATATAAACTGAAGGGGTGAAGGAAAAAAAGGTAGCACAGAAAAGACTGAGGAATTATCGTAGCACTGTGAGGGGAAGGTCTTAGAGTAACAAGCATCTTTTCTACACGGGCACAATGTCTTTGTCTCTGATTCCAAAAAAATTGCAAAAAATTTTATAACTGTACAAGGCACTAGACAAATCCCTAAATGTTTTCGGGACTAGTTTTCCTTCTATTATAGGTTGTATGGAGTAAGTTATTTCTCTGGAGAATACAACATCTTAGAGAAACATTTTGTTTTCAGGTTTGTGTTCTATGGACCTACCCATGAAGTTTCCACTCATCATTCGAGGTCCCATGATAACCACTTAGTGTTTATTGTTAAGTATGTACTCTCACTAAATGTATAGCATAGAAGAGCTTTAGTTTCCTCCAACCCACCACCCTCACATTTCCTTGGAAATTGAGGATCTTTGACCATGTGAGATCCTCAGCAATCCAAATGGCACAGTGTAAAGCTTTTAGCTAAGTTCACCAGGAAGAAGATTACATAGAAAATTGGCACCTTAATTTAAAATTTAAATTTCTTTTAAAGTGATAGAATGTATAAATTTTCTGGGAATGTAACACGTGGAGTGGATTCTCTCCAGGAATGTGAGGTAGTAGTCTTCAGGTTGGGAATGGTAGCATTCAGAAAAGCCAGCATATCTCTCATTAGAGATGGTACTAACTTGGTTGGCTTTCTGTCATTTCAAATATTCTGACTCTTAGTATGCTGCCCTTTAGAATATAGATAGTAATGCTAGACTCCCTCATGGAGTCTATAGGAAGAATCATTCATAAAACATACAGTAAAGCTTTTATGAACACCATAGAACTATAATAAATTTGAGTTTGATACTTTCCAGTTCTAAAATTCTTTGACTTTGTGACACAAAATTGGGAATTATTGCAGTCTGTAAAAATACAGTTGGTATCAGAAGGTCCTAAGGTAGAATTTGATTCTGAGAAAGTGATGTTGCATACTTTTTGTTTTGTTTTACAAAATATAGTTGGTTCTTGATTTGTCTTATAAATAGTAAATGGAGATCATCTCAAGAAGATGAGTCAAAAATTTCTTGCAATTGAGTGACATAGGTAAGACATTTTAAATATTACAATGAGCTTACATGTTTGGAGCATGTAATAATGATAGATAATATTAAGTACCTCCTATATCCTAGGAACTTTGCTAAGCATTCTAAACAGGTTGTACTATTCAATCTCTATAATAATTCTAAGAGGTAAATTGCTATTATTGTCACCAATTTACAGATTAGTAAACTGAAGACTGCAATAGCTACATTGCGTGTTAATATGCATAGGAAAAAGCAGTGACGGGATTCAAATTTGAATCTTTCTAATGCTAGAATCTGAGCCCTTAATCACCCCCTTACATAGTATGTTGCTTGGATTCTACTTACAAAGAAATTTCCTTTGAGACTAACATGCACAGTTTTGCTATTGTCTCTTACCGAAGCACCCTGAACTGAAATCTCCCAAATTTAGCCTCTCAAGTATATTTTTTGGCTCTCTAGTTGGAAATTAGCACTGGAAAAATTAATCTTTCCTGAGAAATGGTTAGGAAATAAAATACACTGTTGTATTCTGTTCTGTTGCCTGAGAAAAATCAGGGAGTGCGAATGCCGCCTAACAATTCAGTATTGTGGAACCTTGGCAACTCTTTGTAGAGTAAAGCTTTTCTCTTCTCCCTGAAGGGTTTAGGATGATAAAATGCTAGCCCTGGGCTCAGGGAGCAACAGCCCTGACTGGACATTGGGTAATCTAATAGAAGGAGTGTAATATCAATAATGATAACAGAATAATAATTGTCTTTTTTTCTCTGATCATCATCACCACCCTCCACTGTCTTCACACCCTCCCCCGCCCACCACCAAAAAAAAAAAACCTTCTTTGCTAGTCATCTTATGATTGACATATTTTTTCTGAATTTTCACATGCTCTACAAAGTAGCCTAGGCTTATAGAGGTTGAAGAGGAATAGAGTGCTCTGAGTTTAAGAGACTGAGAGAGAGAGAATAAAACATAAAACAAAGACAGTGTTATGGGGCATCTGCTGTAGGCCATCAGAACGGTAGGTGAGGGAAAACCAGCTGCTGAGGTCAGTTGAACTCTCATAATATTGAACTCCAGGGGGACTTAGATTCCCCAGACATCTGCTGGGTTAAAGACCCATGAAGGATCAAAGGAGTTACTGAATTGGAGAACTGCGACTGTCTGTTACTAACCATAGCTAATATAATTGAAGGAGAAATTGTGTTAGATCTTCTGCTTTTGAACAGGTAAGATTTTGAAAGTAGGAAAACAAGAGCCAGGTTTAATACTATTGCCCATTTCATAATGTGTACATAGTAGAGTGAAAATGAAAAAAACTGAATGCAAAAGTGCCAGAGAATTTAAACTCTAAGGAAGCGTATTAAGGAATCAAGTTAGTACAAGAGAAAATATTAAAACTCAAGAGGATGAGAGAGACAATCATAATTGCAGCTTGCTAAATTGCAATTCCTCAGAAAGAGAAATGTGAAGAAACAAACTAATAAACCCTCGCTGAGGCTTTGTGTGAGTTTGGCGTGGGTGATGACAAAGTTGACCAGGAAGTACCACATCAGTTAAAGCTGTCAGGGCAGTGGAGATAAGGACAGCAAGACATTTAGAATCGATTAATGATAACAAGAGGGTTAAAGTGAAGAGGGGATTTTATAGAGATATCCTAGGCAAATGGAAGAGATCAGAGAGAAATTTGTCGGGAGTATCTTACTGAAGCAAGACTGAGAGTTCAGAAGTCATTAATTCAGATTTTAATCCCAGTTCTTTGTGAGATATGAAGGCAATGGCTTGACTTACTGGCATCTGAAGTTTCCCCTTCAGTGACAATGAGAGGAACCAGCTTTAAAGTAACTAAGTAGAAATTTATCTGTTGTTGAGATTTCAAAGGACTCTGAAAAGCTTCAGCCTTCCCCACGTCATTGAAGACATTAATTTTTGGCTTCGTTCAATAGTAAAGTTAGATTATGCCTAGCAAGGATCGCACATTATAACTTATCAAGGGCACACAGGTATTTTTCTTAGAATAGGCTTTAAATTTGGACCTTGGCCATTCAAAGAAGGAGGACAACAATGATATGAAGGAAATGGACCCAAGTGGGTGATGAGGAAGCTTGGAATAACGGCTTCATTCACCTCATAAGTTTATCTGAAAAGAGTTACAAAAGAGTAACTTCACCATATCATGGCCGATCATATATTGACATTTTTTTCAACCAAAAAAAGTGGGAAAACAATATACTGTGGGATAATTAGTCTTATTTTTTCCTCATATCGATAGTGATTGTTGAGAGCAATAATTACTGGTTGTAGGAGAGACAGAGAGAGAGAGAGAGAGAGAAGTAACAAATCAATCATAAATTCCCTTTTGCTATGGGAATACAGGTTTATAATTGGAAAAGTAAAAAAGAACTTTTTAAAAATTTTTTAACTTTTTAATTTTTCCACATCTTATTGGGGTACAGGTGGTATCTGGTTACATGAGTAAGTTCTTTAGTGGTGATTGGTGAGATTTTGGTGCACCTATCACCCAAGCAATATACACTGCACTCTCTTTGTAGTCGTTCATCCCTCACCCCCTTCCTAGCCTTCCCCCAAGTCCCTAGAGTCCGTTGTATCATTCTTATGCCTTTGCGTCCTCATAGCTTAGCTCCCACATATCAGTGAGAACATACAATGTTTGGTTTTCCATTCCTGAGTTACTTCACTTAGAATAATAGTCTCCAATCTCATCCATGCCGTTAATCCATTCCTTTTTATGACTGAATAGTATTCCATCATATAAATATACCACAATTTCTTTATCCACTCATTGATTGATGGGCATTTGGGTTGGTTCCACAACCAAACCTAAATGTCCACCATTTTGCAATTGTGAATTGTGCTGCTATAAACATGCATGTGCAAGTGTCTTTTGTGTATTAATGACTTCTTTTCCTCTGGGTAGATAACCAGTAGTGGAACTGCTGGATCAAATAGTAGTTCTACTTTTAGTTCTTTAAGGAATCTCCACACTGTTTTCCATAGTGGTTGTACTGGTTTACATTCCCACCAGCAGTGTAGAAGTGTTCCCTGTTCACTGCATCCACACCAACATCTACTGGTTTTATTATTATTATTATTGTCATTCTTTCAGCAGTAAGGTGCTATTGCATTGGGTTTTGATTTGCATTTCCCTGATCATTGGTGATGTTGAGCATTTTTTTCATATATTTGTTGGCTATTTGTATATCTTCTTTTGAGAATTGTCCATTCCTGTCCTTAGCCCACTTTATTTTATTTTTATTTTTTTAATTTTATTTTATTATACTTTAAGTTCTAGGGTACATGTGCATAAACGTTTATATCATGTATAAGTAGAAAGCTGAAACTGGATCCTTTCCTTACTCCTTATACGAAAATTAATTCAAGATGGATTAGAGACTTAAATGTTAGACCTAATACCATAAAAACCCTAGAAGAAAATCTAGGTAGTACCATTCAGGACATAGGCATGGGCAAGGACTTCATGTCTAAAACACCAAAAGCAACGGCAGCAAAAGCCAAAATCGACAAATGGGATCTCATTAAACTAAAGAGCTTTTGCACAGTAAAAGAAACTACCATCAGAGTGAACAGGCAACCTACAGAATGGGAGAAAATTTTTGCAACCTACTCAATCTGACAAAGGGCTAATATCCAGAATCTACAAAGAACTCAAACAAATATACAAGAAAAAAACAAACAACCCCATCAAAAAGTGGGGAAAGGATATGAGCAGACATTTCTCAAAAGAAGACATCCATACAGCCAACAGACACATGAAAAAATGCTCATCATCACTAGCCCACTTTTTGATGGCATCATTTGTTTTTTTTTCTTTCTGATTGTTTTGAGTTCATTGTGGATTCTGGATGTTAATCCTTTGTCAGATGTACAGGTTGTGAAGATTTTCTCCCACTCTGTGGGTTGTCTGTTTACTCTGCTGCCTGTTCCTTTTGTGGTGCAAAAGGTCTTAGTTTAACTAAGTCCCAACTATTTACTTTTGTTTTTAATGCATTTGCTTTGGGTTCTTGGTCATGAAATCCATGTCTAAGTCAATGTCTAGAAGGGTTTTTCCAATGTTATCTTCTGGTATTTTATAGTCTCAGGTCTTAGATTTAAGTCCTTAATCCATCTTGGGTAGATTTTTGTATAAGGTAAAAGAGGGTCCAGTTTCATTTTCCTACATGTGGCTAGCCAATTATCCCAGCACCATTCGTTGAAAAGGGTGTCCTTTCCCTACTTTATGTTTTTGTTTGCTTTGTCAAAGATCAGTTGGCTGTAAGTATTTGGGTTTATTTCTGGGTTCTCTATTCTGTTCCATGGTCTATGTGCCTATGTTTATACCAATACCATGCTGCTTTGGTGACTATGGCCTTATAGCATGATTTCAAATTAGGTAGTGTGATGCCTCCCGATTTGTTCTTTTTGCTTAGTCTTGCTTTGGCTATGTGGGCTCTGAAAGAGTAAGAAAGCACTTTCTTTCCCCAGTTGTAAAAAAGTCTTATACTTAGAGAACTACAAAATAGCCCACCTGGAAGGAGTCTTAAAAAGTAAACTAAGTCCTGCCTCTTTTAACAGATGAGTAAGTTGAGGCCCAAAGAAGATGTTTGTCCCCCTCAGCTCATTAGTATCATATCCAGGTGACTTTGGAAATAAAAGACACACTATTGGCAGTAAAATGATATATGAAATAAATGGGAAACACTTTTCCTCCCAAGTCCTTTTAGTGACATAGCCACTTAGACTGCATTCTTTTCTTCTTGCCTCTCTCCTCTCACTTCTCTTATTATTTTATTTTTTTTTTGTATTTTGGAAAAGAAAATTATGATATTAATATATATTATTGAGAAACTGATATTCACCTTCATTTCTCTACCCACAGAAAAGCATCCCTAATATTTTCAAAACACATGCACTACATTAAAGCATTTTATTTTTTGAGAAATTATGACATATAAAATAAAACTAAAGTCTTCCTTGAACTTCTCTTTACAATTTTATGGTTCTCTATCACCATTCCTAAAGGCAGTGATGTGTTGGATGGATGTTTTTCATTCTTTTTAGGTTTTTTACTTACATATATTTGAAATCATTACAAATATATAGCATTGGTTTGCATGTGTGTATTTTAAAAATATAAATGGTTTTGTGCTGTATACATAGTTCTTAGCTTGCTTTTGCTTCTCCACCATGTTTTTGTATATCTAAGCTGATATAATATTGATCCAGTTCATTGTTTTTCACTCTTGTATAGTATTTTATCATATAAATATTTTATTCATCTATTTATTGTTGGACATTTAGATTGCTTTGATTTGTTTTATAAACAATGATGCAATGAAAATTCCGACATCTGTATACTTATGTATATGTGTCAATAATTTTCAAGGTTGGATACCAAGAAATTTAATTGCTGGGTGATTGGAAATGTATAATATCAATTTTTAGATCAATTTTAATTCTAATTTATTGTATATTATATAGTATATATTATTGTATATTGTATATTATTGCATAATATCCTGAAAATTTGACTCACAACATAACTGTACAAACTTGCACTATTATCAGCAGAATACTGAAATACCAATTATTTTACATCCCTGACACTTAATACTACAAAAAGTTTAATTTTGCCGTTTTCCTAGATGAAAACAGTATCTTATTATTTTAATTGGTACTACAAAGCTTGGGACTTTTTCATGGATTTATCAGCTGTTTGTAGTTCCTTCTATAAATCACCTGTTCATAAATTTAGCCCATATTAATCCATGTTTATACTAGAGTATTTGTCTTTTTCTCTATTTATTTGCAGAGAGGTTTTACACATTGTGGGCACTATTACATTGTTATATAAGTTAAAACAATTATATCCTTCTCTAACTTTCTTTAACATTTGTTCCAGGAATTTTATACTATATGAAAGTTTTTAATGTTAATTTGTTTAAATTTTGTTATTATTTTATATATGAATCTTGCCTTTTGAGCTTAAGAAAGCACATAAAGAAACTATAATTTTGTAAAGTTATAAATATTTTTGCATCTTTCAACAATTTTAAATTATGTCTCATATTTAATTCTTAATTAATCTGTGTATGGTATAAGTAAGGATCTAATTTTTTAATAGGGGTAGCCAACTTTTTGGTACCATTTCAATTTTTTTTTTAATATTCTAGCCTTAGCGATTACCATTATTTTGATTTCTATCACTAGAGATTTGTTTGTTCTTGGAGATCATATAAATATATACAGCATGTGATTTTCTATATCTGGCTTCTTTTGTTCCACATGTTTTTGAAATCATTTTTTATATTAAAAATTAACTTATCTTCAGTTACCAAAATCACATACCAGAATGGGATGTGAGAGTCAAATATATTATTTGCAACCAACATTTTCAAGATCTGGTCTGAGACTCCGCAACTATTGCTAGCGTGCAGCATTAGACCCATCTGGTCACCCATTAAAAAGGCTGAAATAAAAAGAAAATGCCAAAAGTTATAAAAAACATAGAGCAATAGAAACTTTCATACATTTCAGTTGGCATTTAAACTGATAGAAACTCTTTGGGAAATTATTTGGCACTGTTCATTAAAAACATAGGAACATATGCACAACCTATGGCTTAGCAATTCCAGTTCTTTGATATATGCCTATCAGAAATGAATGAATATATGAATGCACAGAAAAGACATATATGAGCACATCTATGACAGCACTATTCATAGTACTCCCAAAATAGAAAGCTATTCAAATGTCCATCAGTAATAGAATTTGTAATACATTACAGCATATACATATAATGGAATACTATACAGCAATAACAATAATCAATCCACAACAAATATATGGATAAATCATACAAATGTAATATCGAGTGGAAGACGCCAGTCACAAAAGAGAAAATATAGCATTATTTCATTTATTTAAAGTAAACGAACAAAAACAGTCAAACCTATGCTCTCAGAATTCAGGCCAGTAGTTAAATATTTGAAAAGTTGATGATGGCGGGCTTTCTGGTAATGTTCTAGATCAAGATCAAGGAGCTGGTTACATGGGTGTAATTACGTGGTAAAAATTCTTTGAGGCATATGAATATGATAATATACTTTTCCGTATTTCTATTATATGTCAATTTGAAAAGTAATTAAACCTTCCCCATGAGTCTGGACACAGCTTCTTATAAGTTTGCTCTTATAAGGAAGTTTTTGAATCCATCTGCAACTGACTAAAGGAAGGAGGCCAGCAAAATATACTGCTATGTCCGTTTCCTAAGACTAAGACTCTTTACTGTGTCCACAGGCATCACATTTACCCCTCTCTGTCTGGAAGGGTAATTAATTCTAGGGCCGCCTTTCTGAAGTTTGAAGAAAAAAAAAGTAACAGTCACAGGAGAACCTAGCCATCAGCTTCAGTATTTCCCCAGCCTATCTCTTGCTGTACTTGGGGGCCATGATACAGTGTCCTCTAATAACACAGATCGATTCAAAGAGTCAAGCATCCTGAGATGCTTAAGGAAAAATTAACATCTGCTGTTTTCTTTATTATTATTATTATTATATTTTATGTTCTGGGTTACATGTGCAGAACGTGCAGTTTTGTTGCATAGGTATACACGTGCCATGGTGGTTTGCTGCACCTATCAACCAGTCACCTACATTAGGTATTTCTCTTAATGTTATACCTCCCCTAGCCCCCAACCCCCGCAGGCCCGGCTGTGTGATGTTCCCCTCCCTGTGTCCGTGTGTTTTCATTGTTCAGCTCCCACATATGAGTGAGAACATGTGGTGTTTAGTTTTCTGATCTTATGATAGTTTGCTGAGAATTATGGTTTCCAGCTTCATTCATGTAGCTGCAAAGGACGTGAACTCATCTGTTTGTATGGCTGCGTAGTATTTCATGGTGTATATGTGCCACATTTTCTTAATCCAGTCTATCATTGATGGACATTTGGGTTGGTTCCAAGTCTTTGCTATTGTGAATAGTGCCACAATAAACATACGTGTGCATGTGTCTTTATCGTAGAATGGTTTATAATCCTTTGGGTATATGCCCAGTAATGGGATTGCTGGGTCAAATGGTATTCCTAGTTCTAGATCCTTGAAGAATCACCACACTGTCTTCCACAATGGCAACAAAAGCCAAAATTGACAAATGCAATCTAATTAAACTAAAGCACTTCTGCATGGCAAAAGAAACTATCATCAGAGTGGGCAGGCAACCCACAGCATGGGAAAAATATTTTGCCATCTATCCATTTGACAAAGGGCTAATATCCAGAATCTACAAATAACTTAAACAAATTTACAAGAAAAAAAGCAAACAACGCCATCAAAAAATAGGCAAAGGATACAAACAGACACTTCTCAAAAGAAGACATTTATGCAGCCAACAGACATATGAAAAAATGCTCGTCATCACTGGTCATTAGAGAAATGCAAATCAAGACCACAATGAAATATCATCTCATGTCAGTTAGAATGGCTATAGTTAAAAAGTCAGGAAACAGCAGATGCTGGAGAGGTGTGGAAAAATAGGAATGCTTTTACACTGTTGGTAGGAGTGTAAATTAGTTTTCTACCAATTATAGACACTTAGAGTTTACATTGCATTTGTCTTTTTTTCCAACTTTTATTTTGATATAAGGGAAGATTTGGAGATTCTTTTGTTTAATTTCCAAAACCTTGCTAAATTCTCCTATTAGTGCTAATAGTTTTCAGTTACCTTTTTTTTGTTGTTATTTGAATAACAAATAACACATATACATTATATAGCACATAATTAACAACAAGCAACCAAGCTTAATAATTTCCTATACAGGCCATATACACACATACACACACACACACCTATATACATACAAAAGTTATGTATATGTATACATGTTATATATACACATATAATTAAAATGTGACATATTTATGTAATAAAATACTATACAACAGTAGAGTGGAATGAACTAGTTCAATATTATATTCGCATAAATACACAGATTTATATTTAAATATGTAATGCAGTGTATTTGCTTTATTCATTAAAACCATTAAAACTTCTAGTTCTAGTCCAGTGATAGTAGTCATCCTTACATTGTTCTTGACTTTAATGGGAACACTTCTAATGTTTTACTATTAGATATAATATTAACTATATAATTTTAATTGATATTGCTTTTCAGATTAGAGAAGCCCCATATTTTCAGTTTCTTCTGTTTATATGAGTTTATTTTGTACTTTTTGAACTTCATAATTTAAATCTTAGCACTTTGCTTTTTCAAACTTTCCAGTTTCCCAATAAGTGCATTTAAAGCTGTAGTTGCTTCTGAGGACTACTTCAGCTGCATCACATACATTTTGATACATGTGTATATTGCATTTCCAAATGATTCAATTTTAGAATTTTTAAAAATTAATTTTCAATTTCATGACCAATGGATTATTTGGATGTCTGCTTTTTTTTTTTTTTTCACTTTCAGACATCTAAGACCTGGGCTCTAGGTTATGTAAGAGCTTGTTAATTTGTTAAATTGTTTATGGTTTTTCCCTTTTAGCATCGTAATCAGTAAATGTGGCCTAAAGTATACTTTTGCTTTCTGAGATATTTCCTATGTTCAAGTATACAGTCTATTTCTTGGACTGAATTTTCCATGTGTATTGGAGAATGATGCATGTTATACATCTATTTAATAATGAAGTCAATTGTTTCCTTCTGATTCCACGACATAAAAGTAGAAAAAAATACATTTAAAAAAATTTCCATGTTTTCACTCATAGGTGGGAACTGAACAATGAGATCACTTGGACTTGGGAAGGGGAACATCACACACCGGGGCCTATTATGGGGAGGGGGCGGGGGGAGAGATAGCATTGGGAGTTATACCTGATGTAAATGACGAGTTGATGGGTGCTGATGAGTTGATGGGTGCAGCACACCAACATGGCACAAGTATATATATGTAACAAACCTGCACGTTGTGCACATGTACCCTAGAACTTGAAGTAAAATAAAAAATAAAAAATAAAAAAAAAAATATTTCCACTTCACATCCACCAGGTTAGCTACAATTTAAAGAAAGTAAAATAACAAGTTTTGGCAAATATGTGGAGAAATTACAAATACATGCATTGCTGGTACAAATGTAATTGGTGCAGACACTTTGGAAAGCAGTTATGCTGTTTCTTAAAATGTTAACCAGAGAGTTACCATATGATCCAGTATTTCTACTGCCAAGTATATACTAAAGAGAAACAAAAATGTAAGACTAATACAAAAATTTGTATAAGAATGTTCATAGCAGCATTATTCGTAATATCCCCAAGGTAGAAGCAACTTAAACGCTCATCAACTGATGAATGATTTTTTTTTATTATTATACTTTAAGTTCTAGGGTACATGTGCACAACGTGCAGGCTTGTTACATATGTATACATGTGCCATGTTGGTGTGCTGTACCCATTAACTCGTCATTTACATTAGGTATATCTACTAATGCTATCCCTCCCCCCAGCCCCTCCCCACCATAAGCCCCGGTGTGTGATGTTCCCCTCCTGTGTCCAAGTGATCTCATTGTTCAATTCCCACCTATGAGTGAGAGCATGTGGTGTTTGGTTTTCTGTTCTTGTGATAGTTTGATGAGAATGATGGTTTCCAGCTGCATCCATGTCCCTACAAAGGACACAAACTCATCCTTTATTATGGCTGCATAGTATTCCATGGCATATATGTGCCACATTTTCTTAATCCAGTCTGTCACTGATGGACATTTGGGTTGATTCCAACTCTTTGCTATTGGGAATAGTGCTGCAGTAAGCATACATGTGCATGTGTCTTTTTTTTTTTTTTTTTTTTTTTTTGAGACAGAGTCTCGCTCTGTCACCCAGGCTGGAGTGCAGTGGCCAGATCTCAGCTCACTGCAAGCTCCGCCTCCCAGGTTCACACCATTCTCCTGGCTCAGCCTCCCAAGTAGCTGGGACTACAGGCTCCCGCCACTTCGCCTGGCTAGTTTTTTGTATTTTTTAGTAGAGACGGGGTTTCAGCGTGTTCACCAGGATGGTCTCGATCTCCTGACCTCGTGATCCACCCGTCGTAGCCTCCCAAAGTGCTGGGATTACAGGCTTGAGCCACCGCGCCAGGCCTGCATGTGTCTTTATAGCAGCATGATTTATAATCCTTTGGGTATATACCCAGTAATGGGATGGCTGGTCAAATGGTATTTCTAGTTCTAGATCCTTGAGGAATCGCCACAGTTTTCCACAATGGTTGAACTAGTTTACAGTCCCACCAACAGTGTAAAAGTGTTCCTATTTCTCCACATCCTCTCCAGCACATGTTGTTTCCTGATTTTTTTAATGATTGCCATTCTACCTGATGTGAGATGGTACCTCATTGTGGTTTTGATTTGCATTTCTCTGATGGCCAGTGATGATGAGCATTTTTTCACGTGTCTGTTGGCTGTATGAATGTCTTCTTTTGAAAAGTATCTGTTCATATCCTTTGCCCACTTTTTGATGGGGTTGTTTGCTTTTTTCTTGTAAATTTGTTTGAGTTCTCTGTAGGTTCTGGATATTAGCCCTTTGTCAGATGAGTAGATTGCAAAAATGTTCTCCCATTCTGTAGGTTGCCTGTTCACTCTGATGGTAGTTTCTTTTGCTGTGCAGAAGCTCTTTAGTTTAATTAGATCCCATTTGTCAATTTTGGCTTTTGTTGCCATTGCTTTTGGTGTTTTATACATGAGTCTAAAACAGCCTATGTCCTGAATGATATTACCTAGGTTTTCTTCTAGGGTTTTTATGGTTTTAGGTCTAATATTTAAGTCTCTAATCCATCTTGAGTTAATTTTCATATAAGGAATAAGGAAAGGATCCAGTTTCAGCTTTCTGCTTATGGCTAGCCAATTTTCCCAGCACCATTTATTAAATAGGGAATCCTTTCCCCATTTCTTGTTTTTGTCAGGTTTGTCAAAGATCAGATCAGATGGTTGTAGATTTGTGGTATTATTTCCGAGGACCCTGTTCTGTTCCATTGGTCTGTATCTCTGTTTTGGTACCAGTACCATTTTGTTTTGGTTACTGTAGCCTTGTAGTGTAGTTTGAAGTCAGGTAGTGTGATGCCTCCAGCTTTGTTCTTTTGGCTTAGGATTGTCTTGGCAATGCAGGGTCTTTGGTTCCATATGAACTTTAAAGCAGTTTTTTCTAATTCTGTGAAGAAAGTCATTGGTAGCTTAATGGAGATAGCATTGAATCTACAAATTACCTTGGGCACTATGGCCATTTTCACAATATTGATTCTTCCTGTACACGAGCATGGTATATTTTTCCATTTGTTTGTGTCCTCTTTTATTTCACTGAGCAGTGGTTTGTAGTTCTCCTTGAAGAGGTCCTTTACATCCCTTGTAAGTTGGATTCCTAGGTATTTTATTCTCTTTGAAGCTATTATGAATGGGAGTTCATTCTTGATTTGGCTCTCTGTTTGTGTGTTACTGGTGTATAAGAATGCTTGTGATTTTTGCACATTGATTTTGTATCCTGAGACTTTGCTGAAGGTGTTTATCAGCTTAAGGAGATTTTGGGCTGAGATGATGGGGTTTTCTAAATATACAATCACGTCATCTGCAAACAGGGACAATTTGACTTCTTCTTTTCCTAATCAAATACCCTTGATTTCTTTCTATTGCCTGATTGCCCTAGCGAGAACTTCCAACACTATGTTGACTAGGAGTGGTGAGAGAGGGCATCCCTGTCTTGTGCCAGTTTTCAAAGGGAATACTTCCAGTTTTTGCCCATTCAGTATGATATTGGCTGTGGGTTTGTTATAAATAGCTCTTATTATTTTGAGATATGTTCCATCAATACCAAATTTATTGAGAGTTTTTAGCATGAAGGACTGTTGAATTTTGTCAAAGGCCTTTTCTGCATCTATTGAGATAATCATGTGGTTTTTGTCTTTGGTTCTATTTATATGCTGGATTACGTTTATTGATTTGT
This sequence comes from Trachypithecus francoisi, assembly GCF_009764315.1. Taxonomy (NCBI): domain Eukaryota; kingdom Metazoa; phylum Chordata; class Mammalia; order Primates; family Cercopithecidae; genus Trachypithecus; species Trachypithecus francoisi. Next base: position 51,206,541 of record NW_022681455.1, read on the forward strand.
GTATGTTGAACCAGCCTTGCATCCCAGGGATGAAGCCCACTTGGTCATGCTGCATAAGCTTTTTGATGTTCTGCTGGATTCAGTTTGCCAGTATTTTATTGAGGATTTTTGCATCGATGTTCATCAGGGATATTGGTCTAAAATTCTCTTTTTTTGTTGTGTCTCTGCCATGTTTTGGTATCAGGATGATACCATAAAATGAGTTAGGGAGGATTCCCTCTTTTTCTATTGATTGGAATAGTTTCAGAAGGAAAGGTACCAGCTCCTCCTTGTACCTCTGGTAGAATTCACCTGTGAATCTATCTGGTCCTGGACTTTTTTTGGTTGGTAGGCTATTAATTATTGCCTCAATTTCAGAGCCTGCTATTGGTCTATTCAGGGATTCAACTTCTTCCTGGTTTAGTCTTGGGAGAGTGTAAGTGTCCAGGAAATTATCCATTTCTTCTAGGTTTTCAAGTTTATTTGCATAGAGGTGTTTATAGTATTCTCTGATGGTAGTTTGTATTTCTGTGGGGTCGGTGGTGATATCCCCTTTATCATTTTTTATTGCATCTGTTTGATTCTTCTCTCTTTTCTTCTTTATTAGTCTTGCTAGCAGTCTATCAATTTTGTTGATCTTTTCAAAAAACCAACTCCTGTATTCATTGATTTTTTGGAGGGTTTTTTGTGTCTCTATCTCCTTCAGTTCTGCTCTGATCTTAGTTATTTCTTGCCTTCTGCTAGCTTTCGAATGTATTTGCTTTTGCTTCTCTAGTTCTTTTAACTGTGATGTTAGGGCATCAGTTTTAGATCTTTCCTGCTTTCTCTTGTGGGCATTTAGTGCTATAAATTTCCCTCTACACACTGCTTTAAATATGTCCCAGAGATTCTGGTATGTTGTATCTTTGTTCTCATGGTTTCAAAGAACATCTTTTTTCTGCCTTCATTTTGTTATGTACCCAGTAGTCATTCAGGAGCAGGTTGTTCAGTTTCCATGTAATTGAGCGGTTTTGATTGAGTTTCTTAGTCCTGAGTTCTAGTTTGATGGCACTGTGGTCTGAGAGACAGTTTGTTATAATTTCTATTCTTTTACATTTGCTGAGGAGTACTTTACTTCCAACTATGTGGTCAATTTTGGAATAAGTGTGATGTGGTGCTGAGAAGAATGTGTATAATGTTGATTTGGGGTGGAGAGTTCTGTAGATGTCTATTAGGTTCGCTTAGTGCAGAGTTGAGTTCAATTCCTGTATATCTTTGTTAACTTTCTGTCTTGTTGATCTGTCTAATGTTGACAGTGGGGGGTTAAAGTCTCCCGTTAATATTGTTTGGGAGTCTAAGTCTTTTTGTAAGTCTCTAAGGACTTGCTTTATGAATCTGGGTGCTCCTGTATTGGGTGCATATATATTTAGGAGAATTAGCTCTTCCTGTTGAATTGATCCCTTTACCATTATGTAATGGCCTTCTTTGTCTCTTTTGATCTTTGTTGGTTTAAAGTCTGTTTTATCAGAGACTAGGATTGCAAGCCCAGCTTTTTTCTGTTTTCCATTAGCTTTGTAGATCTTCCTCCATCCCTTTATTTTGAGCCTATGTGTGTCTCTGCATGTGAGATGGGTCTCCTGAATACAGCAAACTGATGGGTCTTGACTCTTTATCCAATTTGCCAGTCTGTGTCTTTTAATTGGAGCATTTAGTCCATTTACATTTAAGGTTAATATTGTTATGTGTGAACTTGATCCTGTCATTATGATATTAGCTGATTATTTTGCTCGTTAGTTGATGCAGTTTCTTCCTAGCTTTGATGGACTTTACATTTTGGCATGTCTTTTAAATTGCTGGTACCAGTTGTTCCTTTCCATGTTTAGTGCTTCCTTCAGGGTCTCTTGTAGGGCAGGCCTGGTGGTGACAAAATCTCTAAGCATTTGCTTGTCTGTAAAGGATTTTATTTCTCCTTCACTCATGAAAGTTAGTTTGGCTGGATATGAAATTCTGGGTTGAAAATTCTTTTCTTTAATAATGTTGAATATTGGTCCCCACTCTTTTCTGGCTTGGAGAATTTCTGCCAAGAGATCTGCTGTTGTCTGATGGGCTTCCCTTTGTGTGTAACCCGACGTTTCTCTCTGGCTGCCCTTAACATCTTTTCCTTCATTTCAACTTTCTTGAATCTGACAATTACGTGTCTTGGAGTTGCTCTTCTGGAGGAGTATCTTTGTAGAGTTCTCTGTATTTCCTGAATTTGAATGTTGGCCTGCCTTACTAGGTTGGGGAAATTCTCCTAGATGGTATCCTGCAGAGTGTTTTCCAACTTGGTTCCATTTTCCCTGTCACTTTCAGGCACACCAATCAGACATAGATTTGGTCTTTTCACATAATCCCATATTTCTGGAGGCTTTGTTCATTTCTTTTTACTCTTTTTTCTCTACATTTCTCTTCTTGCTTCATTTCATTCATTTGATCTTCAATCACTGATAATCTTTCTTCCAGTTGATCAAGTCAGTTACTGAAGCTTGTGCATTTGTCACGTAGTTCTCATGTCTTGATTTTCATCTCTGTCATTTTGTTTATGACCTTCTCTGCATTAATTATTCTAGCTGTCAATTCTTCCACTCTTTTTTCAAGACTTTTAGTTTCTTTGCGCTGGTTATGTAGTTCCTCCTTTAGTTCTGAGAAGTTTGATCGACTGAAGCCTTCTTCTCTCAACTTGTCAACGTCATTCTCCATCCAGTTTTGTTCATTGCTGGCAATGAGCTGCGTTCCTTTGGAGGGGGAGATGTGCTCTGATTTTTTGAACTTCCAGCTTTTCTGCACTGCTTTTTCCCCATCTTTGTGGTTTTATCTGCCTTTTGTCTTTGATGATGGTGATGAACTGATGGGGTTTTTTGTGTGGGTGTCCTTTCTGTTTGTTAGTTTTCCTTCTAACAGTCAGGATCCTCAGCTGCAGGTCTGTTGGAGTTTGCTTGAGGTCTAATCCAGGCACTGTTTGCCTGGGTATCAGCAGCGGAGGCTGCAGAAGATAGAATATTACTGCACAGGGAGTGTTGCTGTCTGATTCTTGCTCTGGAAACTTTGTCTCAGGTTGTACCCAGCCATGTGAGGTGTGATGTGTCGGTCTGCAGCTAGTGGGGGATATCTCCCAGTTAGGCTACTCAGGTGTCAGGGACCCACTTGAGTAGTCAGTCTGTCCATTCTCAGATCTCAACCTCCATGCTGGGAGAACCACTGCTCTCTTCAAAGCTGTTAGACAGGGACTTTTACATCTGCAGAAGTTTCTGCTGCTTTTTGTTTAGCTATGCCCTGTCCCCAGATGTGGAGTCTACAGAGGCAGGCAGGCCTCCTTGAGCTGTGGTTGGCTCCACCCCATTCAAGCTTCCCAGAGGCTTTGTTTTGTCTACTTAAACCTCAGCAATGGCAGGTGCCCCTCCCCCAACCTTGCTGCCATCTTGCAGTTAGATCTCAGACTGCTGTCCTAGCAATGAGGGAGGCTCTGTGGGCATGGGACCCTCCAGGCCAGGTGTGGGATATAATCTCCTGGTGTGCCATTTGCTAAGACCCTTGGTCTGTGTAAAGCGCAGTATTAGGGTGCGAGTTACCCGATTTTCCAGTGTTGTATGTCTCAATTTCCCTTGGCTAGGAAAAGGAATTCCCTTCCCCCTTGCACTTTCCAGGTGAGGCGATGCCTTGCCCTGCTTCAGCTCTCGCTGGTCGGGCTGCACCTGTGGACCAGCATCAACTGTCCGACACACCCCAGTGAGATGAACCTGGTACCTCAGTTGAAAATGCAGTAATCACCAGTCTTCTGTGTCGCTCACGTTGGGAGCTGGAGGCTGGAGCTGTTCCTATTCGGTCATCTTGGGCACCACCCTCAAAATGCTATGAATAAATTTTAAAATGTGGTATAGTCATGCAATGGAATAGTATTTGGCCACAAAAAGGAATGAAGTACTGATACATGCTACAATATAGATGAACCTTAAAAACATTATAGTAAGTGAAAGAAGTCAGACACAAAAGCCTACAAATTATATCATTCTATTTATATAAAATGTCTTGAATTCATAGAGACAGAAAATACATTAGTGGTTGTCAGGGTTTAAGGGAATATTGAATGGAAAGTCAGTGCTAATGGCTATGGGATTTCTTTTTGGAATGATAAAAGTAGTCTGAAATTGAATTGTGATGATAGTTGCACAACCCTGTGAACATACTAAAAACTACTGAATTGTACATTTTAAAGTGGTGAATTCTATGATGTGTGAATTCCATATATATAAACAAAGCTAAAATACAAGTTAGGAAAATTTCCTTAGGCCTATGACTGTGAAGTACCTGATCACCCCCACAAAATTTATTACTCTTTTCTGTTTGCTTTAGCTCCATAACTAACCTCAAAGAACACTTGGGTGACTTCTGATTCAAGATGCCAATTATTTTGTGCATGTGTGTGAAGTTTAAGGATTAAAACATTGATAGCTTTATATTTAATTAGAATTCACTAAATTTAAATAAATAAAATTAATTAATTTTAAAATTCCCAATAATTCCTTGTCCCAGTTTTTAAAAATTTAATAATGGAAACCAGTAAATTTCATAACTGGATCTCAATTATGTGCAGAAATACAACTTTTCACTACAACCTAAAAATATTAAGCACAATTTTAGCTGGTTATGAAAGAAAAGAAGTATGCTCAGAGTCACAAGAGCTCAATAAATACTGACATTGGAAATGCATACTGGTAATAATGAATATTTGATTTCATTCTTAATCTTCTTCTAAGGCCATACTAATCATTCAGATAAATCACTTATGAAAATAAAATCGTAAGGAAGATCTAGAAGAACACAAAAAGTGATTTACTGATGTTTATGGCACCTCCTTTTGGGAGATCATTAAGAACAGGATAGATAGTCATCTCTCTAAAACAGTTTTGGCATGGCCCTTTCCTGAAGGCAAAGAGATAAATTTTCATGTTAGTCTTTCTAACCATAGTCCTCCAGAGTCAGTCTTCTGAATGGATGAGAGAGTTTTCCTCCTCTTTCCCATATTAACTGTCATAGTTAAGTGGATGGTTAATTGGCTCAGTATCAGATTTTGTTGCCTATATTTTGTTTTTATTTTTCTCTTTCACCTCAAGTATTTTCAGTCAAACCTCTTGTGCGATTTACTGCAAATCCTGCATTTCAGTCTGAACCTCGAGGTAATGAAAGAACAACTAAACCCCTAATTCAAATATTTATTTATTCACCTTCTCTTTCATTAAAAAATTTTATTTAATAATACTGAATGATTATAATACTCTTGTCCCTGTGTTAAGAGCTAGTGATACCAAGATGATCTGTGTAGGTCCTTGAGGATCTCATGGGTTAGTGAGGGAAAATGAACATATAAGTAAGAAAAACTATGCATTTTTATAGATGTTTTAACCAAGGCACAAACAAGGCATTCTTCAGAGGATAGACAAGAAAGAGGTGAGACTGAGAATAGACAAGGAGGGAGTGGAGTATATTCTGAGAAGACCTAAGAAGAAAGATGTACATTAGGTAAGTTGAGGGAATGTTTCAGAAATAAAAATCAGTTAAGCAAATTTGTAGTATAGAATGAAGTCATACAACTCAACTCTTGAGTTCTTATATTGAGTACTTGCACATATTAATAGACACAGTCCATGTCATAAGGTGCTTGTAGACTGTTAAGGAATCACATAGCAGTGAATTCAGCATTCAAATCTATTTCTGGCTGACTCCATGTCATATAATTAATCATAATCAACATGTCCCATGGCCTCTGATGGCACTTTTAATCTTTACTCCACCTTAGTTGTTTATTTAATTCTCATTATAAATTCTTCCTGTTAAAAGACTATTAAATAATCCCTCCCTTCACTGATCACCAGAAGATAAATCAGTATATTTTTAACAAAGTGTATCTCCTTGAAGCTAAATTAGTGCTTTCTAAACAACAACAAAAAAATCATTTTGCCAAACTCAATTAATACATTTGATAGCCTTCATAATCATAGAAATAATCACCTAAGTATAATAAAAACAAACTACTTAATTTCAAAGGCAAATTCAATAAGGGACCTTATAATAATTTGCTGACTATTAAAATAAATGGTTGATGGATGAGTTATACCACAATATTTGTCTCCTGCTAATAAAACATATTCAAGTATCTGAAACAGATCACATAAATTATCTCTTTTTCTTTCACTTTTCACTTAGTCCTTTAACTTTCTCTCTATACTAAGTACTTTGTGTTTTAAAGCATTCATTTGTTGTCACAATAGTTTGGTGTTATCTCTGCTTCTTTCAAGTCAAACACTTGTGAGGTAGGATGATGTATGAAATTGTTTGATCATTCAGAGCAATTCAAAATGTTTTCTAAATTTTCTTGACAGTGAAATACCAGATGTGTTTTTCCCAAAACAACAACAACAAAAATGGATAAACTTAGATGTATTTCCAGATAAAATCAATCCATATGTTATTGATTAAATGATACTATCAAAAACATTTTACTGAAGCTACATGAATAAAGGGCTGTTTACTAACATTGTAAGTATAGGCACATTTCTTTGTAGATATGAGTAAATATTTTTTGGCATAGGAATTTTATTTTCCCATGTGTAATTTTAGTGCTAAAAATCTTGGTGAGTCTTTGGAACTTTGACATTTCAGAGGAAGGTGTAATTAACTGCCACAAGTGAGCCTTGGTGATTACCACATAGGCAGCACAGTATAGTGGTTGAGTATTTGAATGCTGGGGTCAAACTGCATCAATAGAAGTCCTGCATTTGCCAGTTACTAGCTATGCGATTTGTGCAAATTATGTAACCTTCTGTGTCTCTGTTTTCTTATTTCAAAGATGTTGATAATAATAATAATATTACCCTGATGTTTAAGTAAGTTGAAGTGCATGTAAAGCACTTAGAATAGGCATGTGATACATGCTCAATATATGTTGCCATTATTAGGTATCACACCACAAGGATATTATTAATTCGTAACAATCAACTGGTTCCCTAATATTATTTCACATTCCAGGAACCCATTCCCACAAAACCTGAGTCCACAAAATTTTTTACAAGCACTTTAAATGGTTGTTCTGCCAGTCACTCTGAGATATTAGTTTGAGAAACACTGTTGGGAACTGATTTAGTACAAAAGCAAAGATATCAAGTCTATAGAAGGCTATGTAAATTTTTTCTTATGAATGATTTTCTATCAACAAATATAAGATTCCACAAGTTTAGTCAGTTTTTAATATTTCCAACAGGGCTCTTGTCTGGCAAAGAATAGTTTAGGGAAGACCTAACCTTCATCTAACCTTCATGAACCCACAAAGGATCATCTTAAATAATTGGATGCATTCACTACAACATGATCTCTATGGCTGCAAAGATAGATTTTGGTCTCAACTACCATAGGTCAAATTTCCACATTTCTGATATGACTTTTTTCCACCACTCCCTTAGCTCCTTTAACACTATGAAGGGTGGACGATTTATCTGGGGTATGAAAATAATCATTTATTTGATGAGTTAGAAACACAAGATAAGTAGCTGGTTTATATACAGATGCTTATGCTTAAATAATACTGGCAATAAGCAAACAATGCAATGACTGGTTGAGTAAGATTTTCCTTTGGTATGCACTATATATAAAGAAATTTCAGCCAAAGTTTTTTTTTTTTTTTTTTTTTTTGGTTACTCTTTAACCCTAACATAACAGACTTTTGTCTGCTATTAACATTTACACACGAATGAAGTACATACAAATTAAACCTCAGACATCACCAATACTAAATATCAGAGATACTATCTTAGTTTATGATATGACAGATACGGCAGATATTCAAAATATTTAATAACCATTATAGCTTTGACACTGGACTAATCAAAACGGATGTTGGAGGAAGTCAACTGGTAGACCTATACTGGCAAATGCCAGCGAAATATTATCCCTTCTATGTTTTCTAAATCATTTGGAAATTATTGAAGACAAGTATTACTGATACCTGTTCATGAAGATGTTGTGGTTAAGAAAACAGAAACATTTATTGAAGAGACTGTTCTCTCTCCAACGTGTGTTTTTGCTGCCTTTGTTGAAGATCAGTGGCTGTAAATGCATGGGTTTGTTTCTAAGGTCTCAATTCTGTTCCATTGGTCAATATGTCTGTTTTTATGCCAACACCACGCTGTTTTGGTTATTATTGCTTTGTAGTATATTTTGAAGTAAGATAACTTGATCCCTCCAGCTTTGTTCTTTTAGGACAGATTGCTTTGGCTATTGGGGGCTTTTGTGGTTTCTTACCAATTTTAAGATATTTTTCTATTTCTGTAAAGAATGTCATTGGTATTTTGATAGGAATTTGATTGAATCTGTAGATTGATTTGGGTAGTATGGATATTTTAAAAATATTATTTCTTTCAATCCATAAACATGGGCTATCTTTCCACTTATTTATGTTTTCTTCAATTTTTTTCTTTGATGTTTTACAGTTTTCATTGTAGAGATATTTCACCTCCTTGGTTAAATTTATTCTTAGGTATTTTATTTTGTTTTATTTTTTGTAGCTATCATAAATGGAATTGCTTTTTTTGACTTCCTTTTCAGATAGTTTGCTACTGGCATATAGAAATGCTACTGATTTTATATTCTGTAACTTTTCTGAATTTATTTATTATTCCTACCATTTTTTTTTGGTGGAGTCTCTAGAGTTTTCTATATATAAAATTATGTCATCTCTAAAAATCATTTAACTTCCTCCTTTCCAATTTGGATGCTTTTTATTTCTTTATCTTGCTTAATTGCTCTGGCTAGTATTCTTATTACTACGTTGAATAAAAGTGGTGAAAACAGGCATCCTTGCCTTGTTCCAGATTTTAGAGGAAAGGCTTTCATTTTTTTTCCATTTCGTATGTTAGCTGTGGGTTTGTCATATATAGCCTTTATTGTGTTGAGGTACATTCCTCCTACACCAAATTTGTTGAGAGTTTTAATAATGAAGAGATGTTTCTGCATATATTGAGATGATCATAGGGTTTTTGTCCTTCATTCTGTTAATGTGATGTATCATGCTTATTAATTTGTAAATGTTGAACCATCCCTGCACCCCTGGGATGAATCCCACTTTGTCAAGGTTGATAATCTTTTTGATGTGCCATTGGATTTAATTTGCTAGCATTCTGTTGATGATTTTTGTATCTGTGTTCATCAGGGATTTGGGCCTGTAGTTTTCTTTTTTGTTATGTCCTCATCTGGTTTTGGATCAGGATAATGCTGGCCTTGTAGAATGACTTTGGGGAAGTTTCCTCCACTTTAATTTTTTAAAAAGAGTTTGGGAAGAATGTGTATTACTTCCTACATAAATGTTTGGTAGCATTTAGTAGTGAAGTCATTGGCCCTGGGCTTTTCTTTGATAGGAGGCTGTTTTATTACTGATTGAATCTCACCACTCATTATTGGTCTGTTAAGATTTTCTATTTCTTCAAAATTTAACCTTGGTAGGTTGCATGTGTTCAGGAATTTGTCCATTTCTTCTAAGTTTCTAAATTTGTTGGTATATAGTTGTTCATAACAGCCTCTAATGATCTTTTGTATCTCTGTGGTATCAGTTGTAGTGTCTCCTTTTTCATCCCTGAACACGCATTGAGGAAAGGGCAGTCTCTTCAATAAATGATGCTGGAAAAACTGGATACCTACATGCAGAATAATGAAACTAGATTCCAATCTCACATTACTTATAAAAATCAACTCAAAATGGATTAAAGTCTTAAATTAAATGTAAGACCCAAAACTATGAAACTACTAGAAGAGAACATAAGGGAAACATTTTATGATATTGATCTGAACAAGGCTTTTTTTGAATAAGACTTCAAAAGCACAGGCAACAAAAGCAAAAGTAAATAAATATAATTACATCATACTAAAAAGCTTCTACACAGCAAAGAAAACAATCAACAGAGTTAAAAGGCAATCTACAGAATGGGAAAAAAATATTTGCAAACTATTCATCTGACAAAGGATTAATATCCAGAGTATGTACAGTACCCAAACAACTCAATAGCAAAAAGATAAATAATCTAATTTAAAAATAGGAAAAACATCTGAATAGATACTTCTCAAAAAAGGAAATACAAATGGCCAACAGGCATATGAAAAATTTGATTATTATACATTGTATTTATGTATCAAAAGATCACACTATAACCCATTATATTTACAATTATTGTTTGTTAATTAAAAAGAGAAAGGAAACAGGAACAATGCTAGATATGTCAATAGAGATAATTTAATGTAGGAAATTGTTAAACAAGTGTTGGAAGACTGAAAAAGCCAAATAATAACACTGAGGTAACACAGACATGAGAACTGTAGGATGCAGCTGGCATTCCTAGAGCTGGGGGAATAAAGATACTGGGATTACTAGCAGCAATAAACTCAGAAGAGAGAAAACAAATGAGATTTAGATTTTTGAAAAGTGTATTCTAGATGCTGGTACCTCAGTAGCTCTGAGAAGAGGCCCAGTGGAATTGGTACTGAGAACTCTGAGAGAGGACACTGTCCAAATGATATAATATTTCTGAGGGAGAGTGATAGGCTGTGTCTGAGAGTGCCAAAAGAAGCTAGAAAAATCTGCTTTGCTATCAGGCTAAGTGCCTGTTCCGGGGGAAGGCTGATAAGAATGGAAAGTAAATTTTGTTTTCATCCTTTAACCTTCTAGACTCCCCTGTAGTGCCTCCTATCGGTGGAACATGCAGGAAGTCCCCGGTAAAGAAAAAAATATTTTCAGCAGAATGGCAGCTTTAGTGTTATAAATACCAAATCTAGAAGCGTTGATTAGTGCTGAGAGACCATAGCTTCAAAATCAGCACAGTTGAGTAGATTGTGGCAAAATATATATGTAGTTATATAAAGCCCTAAAGCCATAGAATCTTTGATAAATTAAATAATTTATTTACTAATTTATTATAAATGTATTTGTGAGACTTTTACTTGCAGATATGATGACAAACGAGAATCTTGAAACTCTTCCACTATAAAATGCCTAACAATGCCAAATAAAATAGTTTTAAGCCATCTTCTAAATAGATGCCTGAAGAAGCAAGAACAGGAGTCCAGCAAAGTAAGTGAGCACAGAAGTCACTGGATGCCTGTAGCATCTACTAATGAGAGTCATCCCCTGAGAGCAGGCAGCCTGGGGCTTATGTTTCAATGGCTGACTGGTGGGGTGAGGTGTGGGGTGGCAAAGATAAAGCTCTGAGATATCTAAGAGGTGAGAAAGTAGAATGAAAGGCTACCATTTCTTGCTCTGCCTGAAGTATTTTGTGATCCAGCAAACTCTACACCCTCAGGGGAGTAGAAAACTAGGAAACGAACATACCCTGCAGCTGCACAATGTAAGAAAATTGATTATTTCAGTTTTAACTCTAGGTAGAGAAGAAAAAATCTTTTCTGGAGAGTTTGTGTACAAAAGCCAGTACTTATGTGTACTTTGAGCCTGAGTTTGTAACATTTACTTGAAACAAAAAGCTGTAAAGTAAGAATTCTTATTTAATGTGTACCTAGTTAGTAGTGGCTCTAAGTGTCTACAGAAACAAACAGTATCGTCTCTGAAGGAAAAGAGCTTCAATCTAGTTCTAAAAGTCTTGCCCGAGAGAGAGTACCAATGACTATGAGCTCACAACAGAAAAGTAACAAAGCCATGAGCAAATAAAACACCATTAGTGAGAATCAGCAGAAGCAGTAAGCAGTAGAATCAAACCTAAAGGCCTTTGAATACTAGAATTTAAGGATACAGACTGTTTCTTAAAAATGTTTATTAAAGTCATGTAAAAGTGAAACAAAACTATGAGTCAGAAGGAAAGATTAAAGAAGAATCAATATTGTTAAAATGACCATACAGCCCAAAGCAATCTACAGAGTCGACTTAATCCTTACCAAATTGTCAACATCAGTTTTCACAGAATTAGAAAACACAATTCTAAAATTCATATGGAACCAAAAAAAAGTTCAAATAGCCAAAGCAATTCTAAGCAAAAGGAATAAAGCAGAGGCATCAGATTACCTGACTTCAAATTATACCACAATGCTATAGTAACCCAAACAGCATAATAATGGTATAAAAATAGACACATAGATGAACAAAACAGAATAAAGAATCCAGAAATAATGCCACATACCTAAGACCAACTGATCTTTGACAAAGTCAATGAAAATATACACCGGGGAAAGGCTACACTACTCAATAAACAGTGTTGGGAAAACTGGATAGCCATATGCAGAAGAACGAAACTAGACCAATATCTCTCACCACATACAAAAATTAATGTAAGACGAATTAAAGACTTAAAAGTAAAACCTGAAACTATAAAAATTCTAGAAAGAAACCCAGGAAAGACTCTTCTGGACATTGGCTTATTCAAAGAATTTATGACTGAGCCCTCAAAAGCAAATGCAATAAAACCAAAAATAGACAATGGAGCTTAAAAGCTTCTGCACAGCAAAAGAAACAATCAACAGAATAACCGGACAATCTTCAGAATGGGAAAAGTATTTGCAAACTATGCATCTGACAAAGGCTAATATCCAGAATCTGAAAGAACTAAAACACCTCTAGAATCTGAAAGAACTAAAACACCTCAATAAGAAAAAAACAAACAACCCTATTAAAAAGTGAACTAAGGACATAGACATTTTTAAAAACACACATACAAGTGGCCCACAAATATATGAAAGAATGCTCAACATCACTTATCATCAGATAAATGCAAATTAAAACTACAGTGAGATACCATCTTATACCAGTCAGAATGGCTCTAGTAAAAATATTGAAAACAACAGATGTTAGTGTAAATGCAGAGGAAAAGGAGTGCTTATATATTGTTGGTGGGAATGTAAATTAGGACAACCTATATGGAAAACAGTATGGCAGTTTCTCAAATAACTAAAAATAGAGCTATCATTTTATCCAGCAATCCCACTACTGAGTATCCAAAGGAAAATAAATCATTATACCAAAAGATACCTGCACTCAAATGTTTATCACAGCACTATTCATAATAGCAAAGATATGGAATCAACCATCAGTGCATGATTGGGTCAAGAAAATGTGATAAAAATAACTTTGTATGTCACCATGGAACACTATGCAGCCATAAAAAAGAATAAAATGATATATTTTGCAGCAACATGGATGGAACTGGAGGCCATCATTCTAAATGAAAACAACTCAGAAACATAAAGTCAAATACTGCAGGTTCTCATTTATAAGTAGAACTAAACAAAGGCTACACGTGAACATATAATGTGTAATAATAGACACTGGAGACTACAGAAGATAGGAGGTTCAGAGCAGGGTCAGAGTTAAAAATTTAACTCTTGGGTGCAATGTTTACTATTGGGTGATGGACCCAGTGAAAGCCCAGACTCCACCACTATGCAATATATGCATGTGAGAAATCTGCACTTGTACCCTCTAAATCTATAAAAAGAAAAAAGAAAATGACAAAGTCATTCTTAAGAAGAACTAAATAGCAGAAATATAAGTGAAAATAGTTATTGTGTGGAATACATAGTTTGTGGAATGAATCAATAGCAAATTAGATGATGGATCAGCTAACATTTTCTATGAAGTGTCAAACTGCCATTTTTATTTTTTGTTTGTTTTCTGCTTTTTAAAATGATAAGTATTCTCAGCTTTTAGGCTATACCAATATAGGTTGTGGGCCAGATTTGTTCTATAGGTTATTATTTGTTGATCTATGGATTAGACAATGCCAAAAGATAATCAATTATTATCCAGAGGTAGATATGAAGAAATTATGTAGAATGCAGCACAGGAAGACAAAAATGATACAAAATGCTAATTTGGAATTAGAGAATGGAGAAAAGGCACAGAGTCAAATTTGCATCTACAAGATATAAGAGAATAGTGGAGAGGCCAATATTTCAAGAGATAATTGCTGATTTTTTTCAAGAACTAATAAAGGTTTTGATTTGCATTTCATTGATGATTAGTGATACTGAGCATTTTCTTTTATATATTTGTTGGCCATTTGTATGTCTTCCTTTGAGAAATGTCTGTTAGATTATTCGCCTGTTTTTTGATAAGACTCTTTTTTCTGTTGAGATGTTTCAATTCCTTGTATATTCTGTATATTAGACCCCTTTTGGATTAATAGTTCGCAAATATTTTTTCCCATTCTATTGGTTGTCTTTTTACTGTTGATTTTTTCCTCTGCTGTGCAGAAGCTTTTAAGTTTGATATAGTCCTATTGGTTTATTTTTCCTTTTCAGGTCTTATTCACAAACTATTTTCCCAGACCAATATTCTAAAGCATTTCTCCTATGTTTTCTTCTGGTAATTTTATAGTTTAAGATTTTACATGTTGGTCTTTGATCCATTTTGGACTGATTTTTGTATGGGGTGACAGATGAAGGTCAGTTAGGATAATTATTATCAAAAACACAAAAAACATGCTGGCAAGGATGCAGAGAAAGGGGGACTCTTATCTACTGTTCATGGAAATGTATATTAGTACAGCCACTAGAGAAGACAGTATGAAGTTTCCTAAGAAAACTACAAATACAACTACCATATGATCCAGCAATCTCACTACTGGGCATTTATCCAAATGAAAGAAAATCAGTATATCAAAGAGATATCTGCAACCCCAACACTATTCACAGTAGCCAAAATACATGGAATCAGCCTAGGTATCCAACAACAGATGAATGGATAAGTATATACAATGGAATACTCTTCACCCACGAAAAGGATGAAATATTGTTATTCACAGCAACATAGATGAAACTGGAAGACATTATGTCAAGTGAAATAAGCTAGGAACACAAAGTTAAACACTGCATGTTCTCACTCATGTGTAAGCTAAAAAATAGATGACCTCATAAAAGTAAAAAATAGGGCTGGGCGTGGTGGCTCACGCCTGTAATCCCAGCACTTTGCGAGGCCAAGGCGGGTGGATCACGAGGTCAGGAGATGGAGACCATCCTGGCTAACACGGTGAAACCCTGTCTCTACCGAAAATACAAAAAATTAGCCGGGCTTGGTGGCGGGCGCCTGTGCTCTCAGGAGGCTGAGGCAGGAGAATGGCGTGAATCCGGGAGGCGGAGCTTGCAGTGAGCTGGGATCCGGCCACTGCACTCCAGCCTGGGCGACAGAGCGAGACTCCGTCTCAAAAAAAAAAAAAAGTAAAAAATAGAACAAAAGATACTAGAGCTGGGAAGTGGGGAGAAAGTTGTTAAAAGATACAAAATTAGAGCTAGATAGGAAGAATAAGTTATAGGGTTCAATAGTACCCAAGGATGACTATAGTTAACAATGATACATATTTCCATTTAGCTAGAAAGAGGATATTGAATGTTTCCCAAGCAAGGAAATGATAAATATTTCAGATGATAGATATGCTACTTACTCTGATTTGATCACTATACATTATACGTATCATAACATCACCATGCACCCCATACATATGTACAATTACTATGTATCAATTAAAAATGTTTTAATTAAGCTTGTAAATAATAGCATGGACAAAGGACAATCCTCAAATTCAAGAGGTCCAGTGAATCAGAGGCTGAAGTCTACACCTAAACAATCTGAAGACTAAAAAAAGAGAATTTCAAAGCAATAGGGCTATCCTTCCTAGGTAAATTGACAACTGATTTAAGAGCTAATTTATTAATAGAAGTAAGTAGAAGACAGAAGACAGGGAGATAATATCTTTACAATGTGGAGAAAATATAACTAGCAATCTAGTGTCTATTTCTATTACACAGTTTCCATTTTCCCTCTTGTCTCTGATAAATTTCATGAGATCAGAATCTCTCCCTCAGATTTGTAGTTGGTCTGATTCAATGAGATAGATGGTAGAAGTCACCATTCCTGCCTTTCCTGGATAAATCAGAAAGGAATATTGAACAGAGATTCTCATATGACTGTCCAAACATATCCTCCCTGTCCAGAAAATAGTCAAGAGTATGGACCTGAGTAACAGAAGTCTTTGAGCAGTCAAAATAAGCAGCAAATCTCTTTTTTAAGGCCCATGTACATTACTACTAAACAAGGCTCTGACATGTTCATTCCATTCATTCTTGTTTAATATACATATATTTTAAATGAAACAAACTTTTAAACTAAAATAATACCTATTTGTCCTAGGGCAAGCAAGAAGTCAGAGCTCTATCTTATTCACTGCTGTGTCCCCAGTGCCAATAACATGCCTTAAGCATGGTAACACTTATTACACATTGGTTGAACAGACGAATGAAAGGATTAGTGAGGGAGGGAGATGATTCTAGCTGACGAGTTATTCAGATGTTAGTAACACCCCCAAATGGAGTCTTTCTTTTTTTGTGGCACTCCCTTAACGTTGTGTATATGTTGATATAGTGCTTACAATGTTGTAATACAGTTCTTTATTTTCATATTTATTGCTTCCCACAGAATTATTTAAGAGAAGTACCATGCAGTTTTTTAAATTCAAGTGCTAAGCACAATGCACAGAATACATACCCACCTAAAATAAACATGAAAGATCAATGAATGTTAGACCTATTGAGTGACTGACTGAATGAATTAATGAATAAGGAAGATGGAACAGGATAGCTGTTAGCTTTCAGGGACCAGAGAAAGCAGATTTCTTGTACAAAAAAAAAGAAAAAAGAAAAAAGAAAAAAAAAATTAAGGTAATTTCTAAATGACCTCCTACTTTTCCCTCTTATCTAGATCTACTTTAGCTTCAAAATGTATGCTCAGACATACACTTGAGATGACACAAATGTACCACCATTCCCTACATTTGGTTTGGTTTATTCTGTCACCACTCTATTGAAAAATTCCCTGCATTCAGCGAGGGCAATAATTTCTCCTTAAAAACCTCCCAACCTTGGCATTCTTCTGGCCTCCCCTTCCTCCCCTCTTTATCACTCTCCTTCTTTCCAGATTTCCTCTTCCCCCATTCTTGTTAAACATGAGTGTACCTCTGTTTTCTTGTTGCTTCTGCTTTCTTCATTTCCTGGAGAAACTCATCCACCTGCATGATTTAACATCAGTTTGACAAATACAGAATCGTCTCCAGCCCAGGTTACTCTACTGGGCTTCACAGACCTGTGTATTCCAACTTGCTGCTATACACTTGTATTTCCCATAGGCATTGAAAACATACATCTACAACTGAACTAATCATTGTAGCTGGAGTTTAGAGAATGAGAATGACATGGAAAGGCCCACACTGGGGAGGGGATGTAAATGAGGGATAGATCGTGCAGTGCGTCACATGTCATAACTGGCCCACTCCTCAGGAGCTTCCACCATACCTGGGTGACTAGAGAGTTTGGTGCGTGGGAGTCCTAGATTTGAGATGTTTGCCTCTGTAGTGTACCTCCTTACCTGTAAGATGTTGAGCAATCCAGATCTTCATCGCTCAGGGGACTTTTAGCATATTTCTGTATCCTTTTTTTCAGAATTCTCAAGAATACATTTTTATTTCAGGGAAATTTCTTTCTCCTTGAAACCTATTTTTTATCAGTAGGCTGTGGCTTTTGGAAATAAAAGTCAGGAAGCCATGCGAAGAATTCCCTACGAGGTAGGAACAAAGGAGGGTGTCTTCCCTGCTTAATGCAGATAAGACAAAAGATTTGGAAGTATATCCGATGACAGCGGGCAGGGTTGCCCATGATCAAGAGTACAGAAGATCCTTGAGGAGGGGAACTGAAGAGAGCTGAGATGCCACTAAGTTCCTAAGAGGGACCTCACCTACACCATTTAGGGCAAGTCTGAGTGCAGGGGGAGGAAAGAGGACCTGAGAAAAATGGCATCTAATCCCAGAGTAGAATCTACAAATATGGCAAAATACCATACTTTCCCCATTCCCAACACTGTGTGAGAGCAGAAGTAATACACATATGGTTGTCTTTATAAGCAGAAGACCCTGAGAAAACTCCACAGATTTCCCTGTGGTATGCCAAGCACTGGAGCAACAGGATATTTCCAGGTGGCTGAAAGCATGGAGAAGCAGATTCCCACATTCCAAGGTGAAGTTTTTCTAACTTCCCCAGAGTAGCACCTGAAGAGGCTGGAGAGGCTGCAGGCTCTGGAGCAAGCAGGATATAAGGGGACCTGTGTAGACCAATAGCCTCACAGTGAATGGAGTGTGACTGTCAGAATATGCCCAATTTGATGGAGGCTCTATTAGAAACCAGATGCCCCTTTGAATGCTTTAGAACTTTTATATGACTACAGGACAAAGAGAGAGTGGAATCTTTATTTCATTGCAGATGATTTCCCTTCAGTGTAGGCTTAAAATAGAAGTAAATATTAGATAAATAAGTTTAATAAAAAGTCCATCCAATTGTGTATCTTTGGGTGATTTGATACTCTGTAGAAAGGTCAAGTGCTTACAAAACTTGTTGCTGGAACTTGAGAAACAGATACAAGGAAAACTACAAAGTGCAAAAATCTTGAGTGACTCACTAAATAAATGAATGAATGAGGAAGATGGAAGAGAATAGCTGTTAGCCTTCAGGAACCAGAGAAAGCACATGTCTTACATGTTAAAAACAAAGAAATTAAGGTAATTTCTAAATGATCTTCTATTTTTCCCTATTTCTAGCAGCCCAGGTATGGTATGGAAGCACCTGAGGAGTGGACCAGGTATGACATGTGAGGCCCCGCATGAGCTATCTTTTATCTACAGCTCCTCCCCAGCTTAGGCCTTCCCATGTCATTCTCATTCTCTAAACTCCAGATACAATGATTAGTTCAGTTGTAGGTGTATGTTTTCAATGCCTATGGGAAATACAAGTATGTAGTAGGAAGCTGGAATACACAGGTCTGAAGCTTAGTAGGTGTTGGTTGAAAAAAAATTTTTAAATATATAGTTTTTAGGAGAGAATCTACTTTTCAGGAATGTTTCTTGAATTACATAAGGAAATACTTTATGGGAAGAGAGTTATCTGACAGTTCTCTTTTATTTGGTCTACATTTGATTTCAAGAATTTATGTTCTTTTTAAAATACATATACAGGCCTTCTATGTTAATTTTAATGTTTTAATCCTAACCCCCATTATTTTAATGAGCACCTGGTCTTGCCAATTTGTGGCTTTTCCAATGATGGTGCATTTAAGGATTATTACTCTCAATTGGCAAGAAATTTAATTTCACATATTAAGAAAGGAGGATGGATGCGTGTACTTTTAAGATTTTCAAACTAAGTTGAAAGAAACAGGACTTAATTCTCCATTTAGCAAAATTCACTACTTAAAACACTCAATTTCTGGACCATGCCACCCACTTATGATATAGTTTTATTAAATTTATAAATTCTGCTTTTTAGTGGCTTCCTTTACCTAGTCATTTCTAGATAATGGAAGATCTTAATTTGGAGCAAAACTATGAGTTGATGTATAAAGGCTAAGAGTAAAAATAAACACTAACCTAAAATTTATAGTATTATTCTACCTTCAAAATTCAGCATTTGTGATACTTAATGAAACAATAAGCAATATTTTGAGGTTGCAAAGGCAGAGGAAAGAAAATCAAATTTGAATTATTATGATATGCTAGTCATTGAATCTATTAAACCCACTTGCCCTTAAGACTTCTTGCTGTTGTGGAAGGCATTTCACAAGGTTGTAATTATGTTTTTTTTTTTTCTCCTTTGCATTTAGGCTATAGCTTTATTAAATTATTCATTATAATATACCAACTTTAAACCCAAAAAGTATATAAATGCAAGATCATGTAACTTGAACACAGCATTAGACCCTTAGGAACTAAACAAAGGAATGCATTCTACCGTATTATTTTCTGATTTTCACTTGTATTCCCCATTGCTTTACCTGCCCTTATTGTCATAAATTAAGTACTCTGTAGTCTTACCAATGTAATGCTATATCTTCTCCAGACCTAATAATTGGATATTTGAGAACCAGGAATGACATGTTGGATGACACTTAAACTCATATATTACTTTTCTTCAAATGGCAACAAGGACCACAGACAGTGAGCAGATAGGTGGATTTTTAAATGGGAAAACTAAGTTACAAGAAGACCAAAAAGAAAAAAATTCAGCAACGGAAATAATAAAATTTTGTTATTTGTGGACATTGTTTTATTATAATCAGAAGTTGGAAGGCATTATCCTATTTTCCAGATCTTTTTGACTTGTGACCTTTGAGTAAAAGAACAAAGAAACGTCAAAATAGAGGGTTTCAGCACTGCGTGTTTGTGTGTGCGTGTGCATGTGTGTGAAAGTGAGTCTGTTAGAAGAAAAGCTATTTTTACTCAAAATTTGCACTGAGATAATGCCACACCAATTTACCTATAATCTCATAATCCCATTTTTGTATTCCCCATCTCTCTACGACTGGTTCCAGTGTCTGTTTTCATCAACCCCCATCCTAATAAACTTGTTTTTAATGCAATTGGTATCTAACTTTCCCTTCTTTTGGAGGACAGGAACTGACTCATTTCTTGCACTCCTTATGCATCAGCTGTTTTAGAGTCTGAATATAATAGGTGCTCAGCAAATGTTTGCTAAATGAATAAGAAAAAATGTGGCTGTATTCAATCATAATTTTACATAAGATAAATATCATATCCTTACATAATTACAAAAGTTTATACATCAATATGTTTCTGTCAGAAAAGATTTAAATCATACAGGATTACAAAATAAAAAGTAAAAGTCTTCTATTTTTCTAGCTCCATCTCACCCACGCTATCCTAATTCTTTTTTCATAAGTAACTATTGTTATCAGTTAGCAACATTAGCTATTGCAATATCAGTTACAGTAACTAATGTTGCTAACTGATAACTTATAAGGAAGCTAATTGCAATATCAGTTAACAATTGTTACCAATTTCTTTATTTTGTTTTTTCTATTTAGACACACACAAACACACTCTCACAGAGCTTTTGTCTTTTTAACATAAATGGGATCACACTGTCTTCTAAAATTGATTTTTTGGGTTTACAGGTATATTTGGAGATTTTTACCATGTTAATATTTAGAGATGCATGACATTCTTTTTATGATTACAGAACATTTTATAGTATACATATACCATAATTTATTTAATAGCTTCCCACTTGAAGAACATTTAGGTTGTTTACTTTTTTTTTTTTTTGTCAAACTTTTACACTTTAACAGTTTGGTGGATGTAATTAATAGCCCACTTCAAATGTTATATAATCTTGATTACAAGTGAGGTTGATTGTCTTCACTTATACTTACTTTCAGGCATTCTTAAATTGTTCACATGCTTTATCCGTTTTCTATTGAGTAGTTTCCCATTTTCTTTTCTGATTAGCATGATCTAGGAATACTAAAGCGTTTTCTTTATAAGGCTACAGATATTTTACCTTATTTGCTTGTGTTCTAATTTTGAGTTTTTATTCTTTTACATGTTCAAGCTTTCATATCAGTTTGTTTTATGTATGTCTTCTGTAAGCTATATATAGTGTTTTTTTCTACCCATTCTGAGTTTCTCTTTTAATAGAGAATTTAATAACTCAAACGTTGTGTAATTTGTATAGTACTTGAATTTTGCCCTGCCATCTTGGTTGTATAAGAATTGATTTGCCATGTGTTTTTTCCTTTTTGTCTCTTGTTTCCCTTCCGTCCTCCTTTGCCTCTTTCTTGTCCTATGGGATTCATTAAACTATTTTTCTTTCTTTCTTTTTTCTATTTCTAGAATTCTCACTAAATTTTTTAAAAAATCACATATAAACTTTATTTTTTGCTGTTAAGAGTTAATCAGTATGTTTAGTTCCTCTGAAGATGACAACAAGCTTTGTATGCTTTAATTTCTCATCTCCTCCTCCTCTCCTATGTTGAAATAACTTGAGATTTTCATTCCAGATTATTTCTTTACATTTTTCAGAAATAATTATTCAGACTTAAGTATAAGCTGCCTGTATCTCAAATATTCTACTTACATATATTTTTGCTTTATTAGAATGTAACTTTCTGTAACATTTTTTTAAAGAACATTTCTGTAAAGCAGTACATTTCTTTTGCTCTTGCACTTAAATGCAAGTTTGACTGAGCATAAGATTCCTGTGTCAAAATACTGTTATGTTTGAACTTGGAGGATATTGTTTTATTGTCTTCTAGCACCCAATGTTGTCAACAAGAAGTTTGATGCCAATCTGATTATTTTGGCTGTGCAGGCAATACTTTTCTCTTGAAAGGATTTTGTGATTTTTCTCATTTTCTTTTTGAAATTCTACCAAAGAGTGCTTAGGAGAGCGAGTTTCTCATTCCCTTGGGGAATGAGTCTCAACACGGAACCTTATCTTTTGTCCTGGATAGATTTCTTCCATTACTTATTAGCTTATCCCCTGTCATTCTCCTCATTTTTCCTGGTCTCTGTAGGACTCTCTGAAGAAGGTGTTGGTCTTTGAGGCATAGTTTTAATGTGTCTTTATTTTTTATTTAATGACTTTCATCTCTTTGTCTTTTAGTGATTATTCTGAAAGAATTCTTTGATTCTCTGTTTGTTATTCTCTATCCCTCCTCCTGTTTTGTCCATTCTGTTGTTTACTCCAGTGTACTTTAGTACATATGTTTAAAATTTTGAGAATCACTTATTTAATACCAAAACTAACTAGTTATGATTTTTAATGGATAGTATGCATTTTTAAAATCTTTATGAGACTCAATAAGACTTGTTGTTTTTCAGTTTTTGTTCTTAACTCTCTTTTCTCAAGTGTTAGTTCTTTGGGTGATTTAGTTTGGTGTTTCTCTTTCACAGTGTTGGTTGAACCTAAATATCTGGTGATTCTTCATTGTTTGCTCTCATCTTTATGTTTGTGTTGTGTTTGTGAGTCCCTCTTTGTCTATTCATGGGTGTTAATTCTTACTCAAGAACTTACCTTTGGATGATTGTAGGGGAGGGGCAGAATATATCACTGGGACAAGTATGCCAGTAGTTTATCTTCTGGGTAAAGTATTTTCTTCTTCCTTGTAGAGCTCACTAACTCCCTGTGGTGCTTCTGTTCTTCCCTGTCTTGAGTGTTCAGACTCAATGCTTTAGCTAGGGGTTAAATACTGTGCTCCAGGCTACTTTGATAGGCTGTGGAGAGATGGAAACCAGGTTGCCTAGTACCCTAAATGGATTTCTAAAATCACTAAATAATGGCTCTGATGGTTGCCAAAGGGTCTTCTTTTCTGCACCATGCCTCTGTTGGCTCAAGAGTGAAGCATTCCCAGAACCACTTCCATTTTTGTAGGTATGCTTTGGTGAATATTTTGGTACTGTTTTCTTCTAACAGTTCAATCCCATTTTCTTTCAATATTTGATGATATTTTAGAGTTTCATACTTATCAATGTCATGCTTTCTTATTTCCTTCATTGTTGTAAGTATATAGATTTCTCTAAGTCCTTCTGTTATTATCTTTATTTCTATCCCCATATCCATAACAACTATACCTATATGAATTTTCATAAGTATATCCCTATTTACTATTTATAGTTCTAAGTCTTTTTGGCTACATCTTGTGGTTTGGAGTAGTCAAGGAGGTGGGCACCTGAGTTCATGTCTGTTACCTTGTTTTATTGTCCAGCAATAGTCTTTCATGGACTTTTATTCAATGGTTTTGTAACAATGGAAAGCACCACAGATTAAATTAATGAAATTCTTTCTGCAAATACCTAAGATAATAAAGCTTAATAACATTGTTTCTGATGATTGCTATGATGTAGTTATGGATCTGGGAGACTGATGTGATTTGGCTGTGTTCCCACACAAATCTCACCTTGAATTGTAACTCCCACAATTCCCATGTGTCCTGGAAGGAATCTGGTGAGAGGTGATTGAATCATGGTGGGGGAGAGGGCCTTTCCCATGCTGTTCTCTTGATGGTGGGGTGGGTCTCACGAGATCTGATGGTTTGAAAAACTGGAATTTCCTTGCCAAACTCTCTCTCTTTGCCTGCTGCCATCCATGTAAGACATGACTTGGTCCTCCTTGCCTTCCACCATGATTGTGAGGCCTCCCCAGCCACGTGGAACTGTAAAGCCATTAAACCCTTTTCCTGTATAAATTACCCAGTCTTGGATATGTCTTTAACAGCAGCATGAAAATGGATTAACACAGAGACCCTTAAAGGAAAAGGATGCTAATATGTTACTTACCGGGTGTCTTCAAACAAGATTGTAGCAAATATAGGACCAAAGGCAATTAAAGTTTGAATTTCCTGCAAAACGCCTGAAGTGTCTATATTCTGGGTCATTGATTAAAGAAAGATTCATATGCTAGAGATACCAGATGTGCAAGCAGGAGTTTACGTTCTGTTATGAAAATATAAGGACATAACTCTTATCCCTACTCTGATGGGAGGCTGTCCTCTATCTGTATGGAGGTTTGCCTAAAGCTTTTTTTTTTTTTTAAGTTTTATTTTTACTTCAACAACAAGCTGAGAATGATCTAGAAAGGAGGCAAGTACTCACTGGAGAAGTCATATATCTTTTATTATTATTATACTTTAAGTTCTGGGATACATGTGCAGAACGTGCAGTTTTGTTACATACACGTACCAAGGTGGTTTGCTGCACCCATCAACCCATCATCTGCATTAGGTATTTCTCCTAATGCTATCCCTAAGCCTGCCCCCCCACCCCCAACAGGTCCTGGTGTGTGATGTTCCCCTCCCTGTGTCCGATGTTCCCCTCCCTGTGTCTATGTGTTCTCATTGTTCAACTCCCACTTATGAGTGAGAACATGTGCTGTTTGGTTTTCTGTTCTTCTGATGGTGTGCTGAGAATGATGGTTTCTAGCTTCATCCATGTCCCTGTAAAGGACATGCACTCATCCTTTTTTATGGCAGCGTGGTATTCCATCTTGTATATGTGCCACATTTTCTTTATCCCATCTGTTATTGATGGACATTTGTGTTGGTTCCAAGTCTTTGCTATTGTGAATAGTCATATACCTTGACTGTAAAATCTGAAAGGCAGAGCAGACCAAGGTGCATGTTGGGCTTTTCTGGTCCCTTCTCTATTCCTATAATGTAAGAATCTCAACATAATTCCTAATAACTCTTGTGAAAGAAAGGTCAAGAATGTTTTAAAAGATTTATATCAAGAAAAATCAGTATAGATTTTATTCTACCTTAGTTATTTCATTTTCATAAGCCTAATGCTTATATAAAATATCAAGCACAAACATTTTTAGACCAGTTTGACAATGAAGTGATCATTTTCAATCTAGTCTAAATGTCCATATCAAGAACGGAGATGGGGCATAAGCAATGATTCTGACTCTGACTAGAACCATAATGAAATGATCTCTTTCTAGAGTGATTTTTACTATTATTAGATCCTGCTATGAAAAAGACTACCAAGATGTTTTCCTCATTGAATAACTTAGAGATGTCTGGAAGGCAATAATCCCAATCTAGATTTCCTATGGAAGAAGTTCTTCAATATTTACTGCTGCTCCCGGCTCCTTGGTGTTTTATAAAATCTGATAGCTCATTAGTGCCTACTGTTGGCAAATTAGTTTCATCCTCTAAGAGAGTCAGAGTTTGAAAGCTAAAACAGAATAAGAAAAAATATGCATTTTTATAAGTGGTAGGTACCTCAGGAGCTAATATACTGATGCTAAACTGAGTTCAGTGGGACTAGGTCACCCTTATTTCTTTTGAATTTGTTTTTCTAGGGGATTGGTTATGAGAAGAACCTAACATTAGCACAAAGTGAGACATCTTGAGAACAGATAACCTATCTTAAAGATAAAACTAGTAGGGCCACTCTTCTTTCTCATATTGTATTCTAAAAGAAGGGTTTTATGGTAGAAGGTCCTCTTTGTTTGTTTTTGCAATTTGTAAACAACCAAAATGTTTTATGATTATAAAAATGAAATAATTTGGTTTTTTTTTCCTAAGACTATTTTGTGTCTAATCTATTTCAGGAATATATAACTACATCTAGATAGGTCAGACTCCAGAATGGATTTTTAGCTTTTATCCATATTTTGCCTGTTTTCATCAATGAGTCTTGTCTCTTCTTAAGTGCTATACATGTCCTTCACATATTAGATATAAGCATTTAAAAAAATAATTTTAGACTAAACTGTTCTTTATATTTGCTCTAAACCAGGAATTAGAGGAACACACAGACCTATGCACATGCATACTCACTTGCATTCACTTGATAGTTTTAGTTTCATCATAGAAACATAGTTGCTTGGGTGTGCAAAGGCATGAAAGTCAAGTTACTGTTGAATTTAAGGCATGCAAATAAAAATAGAGAGAGACAATGGAAATCGAATCACATGAATAACTTCTTGGAAGTTGTTTTTCCCCTACAATTAGCAGCACACACCTCACAACTTCTTGTGGGGTCATTGTAGGCTTACAGAATAAATATTCCTAGGCAATCACTTTACATTTCCTCACAGACGGATTGTTTTTAATGGTTAAAGCAGTAGAGTGCAGCTGATATACAGAAGAAGTGACAGGTGCCAGTTTTGTTATTAAATCCCAGCCTCAGAGACTCTGAATTTCAAATGAGGTCCCTTATTGGCTCATGTGTGAGGGGTCAGGGGATGGGAAAGCATGACCGGAGCAGAATGGGTTTCACTTCACTGAGCTACTCCAAAGTCTTCATTAAACATGGACATAACATTTGCACTTGTTTTGTTTGTTCTAGACAGTTTGGATAATTACCCTCTGAAATGGTGTGCACCCATGTAGATTTGTGTATTTACCAAGGGGAGGGGCTGCTGAGGCACGGGAGAAGGAGGACGAAGGTTCATTGCGCTATTTATTTTAATCCTTCAGTGATGATTGCATTTCTCAACCTCCATACAGAACCACATCATTTGCTCCTTAAAACTGCTAGTTCAGGTCATTCAATCGAAATTGTATTTGATTTTAAAGGTAGCATTTTGCAGTTCTTATTCCTTCTCCTCCCCCTCTCGGCAGATCTGAGGTCCCCAATTGGCTCTGGAAGGAACTCTGCCCTCTACCAGAAAAGGATGAAGGGAAAAACTCAACCTCACAGAAAAATAACAACCAGCCTATGAACTCCCTTTCCCTAAAATAAAAGAGGTCAGAGAGAAGTGGCAGGCCGCAGAGACCATTGTCATTACCTTGCCATTCCCTTAAAAGAGGGAATTGGGTTGGTCAGCAATTCTGAGAAAGTCATTGTCCAGTGGTCTAAACACAGGATTCAAGATCAAGCATGACTAGGTACTGTGTGGCAACATTTCTTCATGAATTTTGCTGGGAATGTAGCTTGTCGCTGAGTAGTGCCGTATTTATTTACTTCATTCTCAGATTATTAGTTCTCTTTCTGCTTGAAAAGGTGAATAATCTCAGTTTCTTTGCAGTGAAGGGAAAAAACTGAGGCAGCCAGTCCTTAATGCCACCTAACAAAAAATCCTAATCATGATGACAATCACCCTGAGGACAAGAGAAATTATTTCTGCAGACAGATTTTCTGTGTTAGAACTATGGCATAAGAGAGGAACCAATCAGAACATCTTACATTGCAGAGCACTTTTAATTCTTTCATGTACGTTATCAAAGGTAGCTACAGTTAACACTATTAAGAGCTTACATGACAGGTACTGTTCTAAGTGATTGACACATATTAACTCATTCAATTCTCGTAACGACTTCATGAAAAAATTGTTATTGTAATTATTTTTATTTTTTTAATTGGCAAAATTGTATATATTTATGGTTTACATCATTTTGTTTTGATATATGTATGCGTTTTAGAATGACTAAATTAAGCTAATTAACATATACATTACTTCATATGTAATTATTTTTAAAATGAAGATTCTGTTGTAATGAGAAATTGAGTAACTTGCCTAAGTCACAAAGCTAGTAAGCAGCTGAGCTGGGATTTGAGCCCAGACACCATCTGGCACAAGAATGGGTGATCTCAGCCTCTATGCTTCTCATGAGAGGTAGGTGAAGCAGGCATAACACCCAGTGAAAGAGTGGGTCAGATGAATGTCCATGGATCACATGAACAAGGATTTAGGAATACTTCTTTATTGTCCAAAGAATTAAAGTTGAAAGAAGGGCCTAGTGTCCTAGCATCTTGCTCTAGATTTCCCTCACAGGGGACATCTAATAATTGTGTATCTCTGGAAATGACACTTGAAGGGCCAGTCCTACCAGGTGGCTGGTCAGGGAAAGCAATTCTCCTTCATGGAATTGCCATACTTGGGACATGAAGGGTGACACTCACCAGGGGCCTATGTGTACATCATACTCCACTAGATACTGTGTGCAATTAAACCAGGAAACAGTTTTTGAACTTAGGAGTCTTATAGTCTACTAGGAAACCAAGACATGGAACAAATGGACACAAAAGTTAATGGAGTTTTCTTTATTTCAGGATGTGCCTACCTGGTACTTGAAAAAAAGATCAACCAACTGATTACTTCATCTAACATTTTAAAGCAACATTTGATCTCTTAAGATAAATGAATTAATTATATTGTTGAGATCGGAAAAATTCCAGAGTGAAGGGGAGTCAGTATATATTAGTCAGTACTTTTCTAGCACATACTGGGGCCTAGAATTGCAACTGACACATTATAACACAAGGACTATTGGAGGCAGAATAGTTAATAGGTGGTGAATATGCATTACTTTTCAGACTGTGATTCAATCATGTCCCATCTAGCATTCAGTTGGTTGGGAATATTGCTTAAAGGATGTGGCAAACTCCACCCACAAATAAATATGGGCACAACTAGTAGTAAAACAAAAAACTGTAAAGGAAAGTGTCATAGATATTAGAAGAAAGAGACAAGTTGCTATTTATAAGGTGCTACAGTGTGAAAATCCTTTCAACAACCCCCTGCCCTTATTTCGGCTTGAGTGTGTACTGACGAGCAGCTAACCAACTTTTCAGGCACCCATTGTTTATATCAAGTTGAAATGTGTCTTTCCATAAGATTTTTTTAACCTTGTTCTTCTGTATAAAGCAGCATACATTAAATAGTTTTATTCAGATTTTTCCATACACCAAATTGAACTCACTTCTATTAACTAGATGGCATATGGGCAGCCTCCAGATCTTTCGTCTGTTGAGTTACTCTACTTTGAAACTCTGTTTTGTAAGGGTGTCTGAAAATGTGTGACTTGGAGTTAGAATTAACTCTAGGGATATGCTGCAACAAGAACTAAGACCTTTGTCTTTCTTGATCAGGACACCATTTTTTTTTTTTTTTTTTTGATGCAACCCAAGATTATGTTAACTTGTTAGAAACTCTATACACTCTAAACTAGTGGTTGTAACTGGGCAATTTTGCCCTGAGTGGACAATGTCTAGAGACATTTTTGGTTGTCACACCTGGCAGGTACTAGTGGCATAAAGACCTGCAATGCTGCTCATTGTCTTACAATTCACAGGATAATCCCTAATAACAAGTAATTATCTGACTCCAAATGTTATTAATAATAGAGATTGAGAATTCCTGATCTGGACCACAAATATCCTGAAGCCAAGCTTCTCCTGAACACCAAAGCTAGTACTAAAAGGAATAAGGGGGTAAGAAAAGCAATCGGTCTTACAGTAAGGAGGAAGTCTAAGAGTGTAGAAGGGTCTGAACTTCAAGATGGCACTGTTTCTGCAACATTAGTCAGATGGAATGCTTCGACCATTATTCAGAAAAATAGACTGGGCAGAAAATTCAGTTTATCACAAGAGCATCAGATAGGTATGCGAAGTCAGTAAAAGAAGTCAAGTCAGAATGCAGAAATGTTTCTATACTAAAAAAGACAACTGTAGTAATAACAGTTGCAGATTAAATAGTTGTCAGAAAAAAAAAAACCTTGGTATATTTAGCAGTTCAAATATTTGTTAATGGCAGTATAATTATGGTAAACAGGGATTCACAACTAATAACTCTCCAGGATGGAGAAGAGTAAGGTAGCAGCAAAAATTTGTTATGAATCAATAGGAAGCAGTAAGAAAGTTAAAAAAGAGAAAATTTATTAATTCTCTCTAATTAAGAAAACACAATTTAAAAGGACATAAAAAATTTGCAAAAATGAAAATAATACCTGAATTTTCCTATCATATGGAGAAATATACACTTATATAGTGGATATGGGAGTGCAAATTGATACGCCTTTCTAAAAAGTTAGAAAGTAGGTAAGAAAAGCCCTAAAAACACACAGCCTAGTAACCCAGTTCTCTGAAATTTTCTTAAAGGGATAATTAGGGCTTGGAAAAAATATTTAACCATAAAAATTCTTATTACTATCCTGTTTTCATAACATATGTAGTGAATAACCTACATATTTAACAGCTAGAGATTGGCTAAATATATTATGGCATATCTACATAATAGAATATTATGTTATTAAAATTATGTGGGGTATGTTTACTGAAATGAAAATATACCATGTACACAAAATTTTATTAATGAAAAAAGAAAGTTTGTATTTTTTAGTTCTAGTGAGGTATAAATAAAATTGTATATATTTAAAGTATATAATGTGATGATTTGATATAAGTATATGTTGTGAAATGATTACCATAATCAAGTTAATTAACACACCCATTACCTCAGTTACCTCTTTTTTGTTGTTGCTGAGAACACTTATGATCTACTCTCTTAGCAAATTTCAAATACACAATACAGTATTATTGTATTATATATACTATACATTAGATCCTCAGAATTTATTCATCTTGTAATAGCAAGTTTGTACCTTTTGACCAAAATCTCTACTTCTCCCCGAACCTCCTAGCCCCTGGCAACCACTGTTCTCTGTTTCTATAGGTTCCACTTTATTTTTTTTAAAAAATTCCACATAAAACTATTATAGTATATTCATGGGCCACACAATGATGTCTTAGTCAATGATGGACTGCATATGTAACAGTGGTCCCATAACATTATCAGGGAGCATATATAGAAACCTGATATGTGGGAGTTAATATTGGCAGTACAGATCATGGAGGGCTTAAAGTCACAGTTTCCAAGAGCCTATAAACAAAGTTGAGTGAGGACTTACTGTACACTCTATGATGTTCACACAATGACAAAATCCCAAACAATACGTTTCTCAGAATGTATCCCTGTTATTAACCACTGCATGGCTCTATTTATCTTTCTCTGTATGGCTCTATTTGTCTTTCTCCATATGGATTGTTTCACTTAGCTTAATATCCTCCAAGTTTAGCCCTGGCTCAGTGTCTCATGCTGGTAATCCCAGCACTTTGGGAGGCCAAGGTGGAAGGATTGCTTGATCCTAGGAGTTTGAGACCAACCTGAACTACATGATGAGACCCTATCTCTACAAAAAATAATTTTAAAAAGTAGCTAGGAGTGGTGGTACATGCCAGTAGACCCAGCTATTTGGGAAGCTAAGGTGGGAGAATCTTTTGAGACCAGAAGTTCGAGGCTGTGATTAAGCCATTGGACTCCAACCTGGGTGGCAGAGTGAGATCCTGTCTCAAAAATAACAAAAACAGTGTCTTCCAGGTTCATCCATGTTATCACAATAGGTATATATATATATACACATACATACATACATATACACACACACCCACATACATATATATACACATTTATATATACAATTTTTAAAAATTCATTCACCCATCCATGAACAGATTGTTTTCATATTTTTGGCTATTGTGAATAACCCTACAATGAATAGGAATTTATTTTCTCAAGGCATTCATTTCCTCAAGACGTTGATTTCTTTCCCTTCATATATACACCAAATAGTGGGATTACTAGATCACCTGATAGTTCTATTTTTATTTTTATTTTTAGAAACTTTCATACTGTTTACTATATTGGCTGTATCAAATTACATTCCCATCAATAGTGTACAAGGGTTCTTTTTTCTCCACATCCTTACCAGCATTTGTTACTTCCTGTCTATTTGATAATAGCCATCCTAACAGGTGTGAGATGATACTGTGGTTTTGATTTGCATATTCCTAATGATTAATGACATTGAGCACCTTTTCATGTACCTGTTGAAATTTTAAAAAGAAGGTCTGTTCAGGCTCTTGGCCCATTTTTAAAGTGAATTACTGGTTAAGCAACCCAAATTTGAAAATCTAAAATCTGAAATATTCCAAAATTCTAAACTTTTTGAGCACCAACAAGATGCTCAAAGGAAATGCTCACTGGCACACTGGCTTTCAAATTTTTAGATTTGGATACTCAACAAGATAAGAACAATGCAAATATTCCAAAATCTGAAAAAAATCACAAATTCAAAACACGACTCTTTGCAAGCATTTTGAATAAGGGATATTCAAATTGTATTTGTTTTTCCTATTGAATTGTATGAATTCCTTATATATTATAGATATTAACCTCATCAGATATATGGTTTACAAATATTTCCTCCCATAAAGACTGCATGTTTTTGTATGTGAATATTAAATGGGCTCTGGCGGGGAAGAATCTGGGTTAAAAATTTTTGTTTTAATGTTTGTACTTTCTTATGTTTTGATAGTGTATTGACACTGCTTTTAAACAAAAAGAAAAAAAGTTATTTTTTAAATATAAGACTAATCATAGAAAAAAGAAAGGCCATAAGGCATAAAGAGAATTTAATGCCACTTTAATAAATAATTAGCAAGAGGTATGTATAATAGACTGAAGAATCCAAGAAAAACAGCATTTAAAAATTCTGGGAAAGCAGTAAAATTAGACCAAAAATAATAATGATTGTCTGTGATTTCCCAAACGTAGATGGAATTAATATTATAAAAGTTGTAGGTGAGGTTTTCACAAAGAACAAAGCACTATTTCCTAAAACAGCAGTTCACAAGCAAAAGATTCATTCTTTTGACTCTTGCATTAAAGAGCTGATTCAGAAGGTAATGGTAAATGAATCTGAAACCAATTAAAAAGAATCTTCATAAGAAAGAAGAAACCAATCTGATTGTTTGCACTTCCAAGTATTTAAATAGTGTGGAGGAGAAATATAAATTCGGTGATAAAAACAACAACGATGTGATGTATGACCCACTGAAGAAATACTTTGCTAAGAGCCCTACAGTGAATTGCTCAGGGCAGTCTCTGTGTTTGGGAGCTTCTCTCACTACCCACATGGCTAATGGTGGGGTTCAGACCAAACAGCTAAAAAATGTATGCATTGAGCAAGCAAGTGAGACATGGCAGGAAGGGAGAGCATTAAGGCTTTAGAAGACATACATTGATGATTCTGTGCTGTTAGTTAAAATTCAGAGAAAAAAATCCAAGTCTTACTGTACATGTCTTTATATGGCAAAGAGGGTCAATCCAAAGATTTGAAACCAAGAGGCAGTTAAACCAGGAAAAATTATCTTTCATTTGCCTAACCGTCTGAGATTTCTGCATCTGATACTCTGTATGGTTCAGGTGTCACAACCTCCAGAGCAGCATACTGAAGTTAGAGGAAGTCCAGTAAAAGCCTGCTAAGTGGATTGGAGAAATAGCTGCAAAGAGGAAGAGGAAGAGTAGGAAACGAGGAAGAAAAGGCAGCAAAAGTGGATGTTAATAAATGTTTGTTTTCCTTCCAGGTAACAGAAACTGTGCTAGACCTTCTCATCAGTTATCTAATCCTCATAGCTCATTTATTTGGAAAGATAAACTTGACCTATTAGTCCAATTTTGATTATTTCTCCACTTATTGAGAGAGTATAGTATATCCTAGCCGCTTCCTTTCCAGCTGTGTGTCTTTAGCGAGTTATTTGACTTCCTTGTGGTTTCCTCATTTGTTTCATGGGTCTCACAATCAGCATACAAGGAGTTGTTTTGAGAATAAAATGAGTTAAATTGGGGAAAGTGGTTAGGACAGTGTCTGGTTGATAGGAAGCACTCAATAAAAGTGAATAATTATAGTGATTAAATAACTCGCCCAAGGTCATATAATTTGTAGGTGTGTCTAACTTTGGGCTTTTTCTATTCTACCATACTACCATTCAGACAAGGTGCCTGTTTGAATTCTGTGGCCTTGTTGGCTAAAATCTGAATAATGTAGAATGAGGAGGCCATTTGAAATTTGAGTTTTGGCCAAGCCTACTTCCCGTTTACCCAGAAAAGACTACTTCCCATAGTTAGTTAATGAGCTTGGAGAAGTCCTTTAGGTTGGATCTTTTATGGTCGCTCTTGGACATGAGTGGGGGCTGCTGCTTACAGCAGGCCTGACTCAGCTATGTGTCACATGTCCTGTGTTGCCACATAAGAGAGAATCTGTTAGACTCATGAAAACGGAAACATTTGCTCTCTCTGAGCTTCAGCTAGCACAAAAGCAAGAACTGAATGAAGTTGCTCTCATCAGCACTTGTGTTTAAATTAAGATAACGTATTTTCAAAGGGAGTGGCTGACTCCAAGAACCCTTAGCTAAGGTACACTTCAAGGCTTATCATCAGAGGCTCAAAATGTAATTTTATCAAGAGAAAATATGAACCTAACTCTCCAAATGTTTTAATTATTTATCCACTGCTGTTTCAACTTGTCCTCTGGTGTTAGCCATGAGTCAGATGTAGTTTAAGCAGCATTTTAGCAATTAGTATACCAGCATTAACTTTTCTTCTGTGTTAGAAATTAAATTAAGACTTTGTTTCTTGCTTTTAATTTATCTTTGTTTTATAATAAGGATGAAAAAATTAATGCTTAATTAACTCATTAATGCCTAAAATAACTCAGAAGGTCATAAGCATCTCTGTCAGCAGAGTCCCAGAATATATATATATATTAAAATATGCATATTATATTATAACACATAATGTATTATATATAATATTATGTATCTATGCCCAGAAACCTAGACTTCAAAAACAAAACCTATTTTGGAAGAAAGCAGTCCTCATTAGGCTAAAGAGGTTGAACACCTGCCTGGAACAGTGACCCTTGCTAAGCCACTCAAGACACTCTATGACTCAGTTTCCTTATTAAAATAGAGCATACAAAATCCTGTTGCGCCTTGTGGAATCCACTTAATTTGACTTAAATGAATATGCTTTGAGGTTTCAAAATATGCTTGGCAGTTCAATGTACTGCATTAATATATAACAATGTTTTAAGGTAGCAGACAAAATTACTCACTTAACAGAGGCCAGTTAAATCTTTTGCCATTCTTTGTTTGAACTAAGGATTAAACAGGGAACATGGACACATCTCCTTTTATCTTAAATTCCATATTTCTCTTGGGGAAGAAAATATAAGAGAAGTGGCTGTATCATTTGATATGTGGAATAGGAGAATTTACCTTTACCTTTTTTTTTTTTTTTTTTTTTTTTTGGCTAGACAGTTATAGTCTCTGAAGTTTGGAAGAGGCCTTAGAAGACAGAGTTCACCTATGGGGTCTTCCATTTAAGTAAGATGAAAATTGATTCCTGGTTCTAAGGAAGAAAACCAAGTTGGCCTAGCCTGCATCTTTCACAACTTTTAGATCCAGTAGTCATTTTAAAACATGTTTTAAAATGAGTCATATTGAAATTACTTCTGCCTAAGTTATAGCATTTTAACCCCATAAACTCATCCATGAACTAAGTTAGGTAAGTGGTGACAAAAACCCTGAGGAAAATATTTATTGTACTTTAGATTTCAGTTAATCTAGATATAGGTAAACAAAAAACAATTCATTAATTCAAGATAGAAAGTCATGAAAGACACTTACCCTGGTGCTAAATCAATAAAATATATATTAAATACCTACTGATCAAGGCATAGTGCTGGGTGCTTCAGAGAAACAGAGGAAGTATGATGTATGCTTTCCCTGGGAAGACTTTCCCAGTTAGTTTTAGATGGTGTTTGGTAGAGACCAAAGACACTTTGTAGAAAGTGAAAGAGTCATCCATGGGTAAAGGGAAGTCCAAGGAGACTACACGACCAGGACCCTCATATGGAGTGGGAGGTGGTCTTTCTACTATTTCAACTGAACAAGGATTTCACAGCTTTAAAAGAGAGTTTGAATATCAGCTAATGACTTTATTTCAGATAAGAGAAAATTTATTATAAAATACTATCTTATGTACATTAATTTGTTTTCATTTTACTCTGATCCCATTTTATGTAAGATCATCATATCTTTCTTTGTGGATTTATCTTGGGCTTCAAGTCTAAAAAATTTAAATTTCTCATTTCTAATTAAAATTAGATTTTTTTAACTGACAAAAATTTGCTAAATTTCTAATATGAATTCAGAATAGAAGTTCATACCAAGAACCAATAAAAAATATTAGAGTATGAAATAAGCTTAAAACATGACTTCATTCATGAGGAGTTTATAATCTAGGTGGGGAAAAAAAGATGAAAACCCAAAAAGTCACAATGAATAAGAGAGGTTTTCTTCATGCAAAGATTTTGTTTCTCTAGCTAACCTTCCTGAGGTAAGGGTGGTTAAATAGAAAGAGTGCGGACTAGGTAAGCAGTTGAGGGAAATAAGTCATATGAAAGACAAATAATAGTGCCAACTCTTTAGAGTCTTCCCAACGTCACAAATAAAATGTTAACTAAGGAGAAAAACTGGTACCTTCGAAGGACTTTGCTGCCAAGGGGATTGGCATTTCCATAATGGTGGGGAAGGAGAGACAACTCTGATTTCCATAGTATTTTGTAATTAATTTGGTGCTCTTATGGAAAATTAATTGGTTTTTTGATAATGAAATAGAAAGAAATATTCAGGCTCTGGCATATTAAAGAAATTCTCTTTAATAGAGGCAATGTCAGCCTGATAATGTGGTCTTGCTCCCTCAGGTGCTCAGATGCAGTTCCAGGGTAGCCCGAGAGAGCCTTGGTGGCTTAACACTTAAGCAAGCTTCTCCCTTGCAACTAAAGCTAAGCAGATTAATTAAAACTTAAAAGCATTATGATTTAGTTATGAATAACAGTTTGCAGTGACAGAGCTCTCTGTCTATAATTCACCATAAAAAAATGACACTTGGGCTCACTGTTGCTATAATTAGCTTTTGATATACTATTTCCTGGAAATTTCTTGCCAGCCACAGCCTGTGTGTTTCCAGATGTCCTGCACATACTTAAAAATGGTAAACATTAATTTATAGGGATGACAGCTGTGGGTCAAGTTTGAGGTTGATTGATAATTCCTTATTCAAATGTGTGCCTATGCTGCTTCATTTGTCATCTCCTAGCGAAACAGAAAGCCATTCTACCCCATTCCTAGTTAATATTTCATTTTTTTCATAAATTATCTGTAAAAGCAAAAGCAATAGAATTTAGACCTTTCCCACCATATGGCATGGAATATTAATGTAGCTGAGAATTTTTTAAAAATTATTTTGCAGCCAGAAGCGTTGTGATTTTTTAACCTGACACCTTGTATTTGCACAGTGCTAAGCACACAGTGGGCGCTCAATAAATGCCGCCTGGTGACTATGAGGAGCTCAAAATGCTTTCCTGAGGACAGACCATAATTCCTTACAAAAGTGTCCCCATTTTATAAATTAGGAAATAACAGACTTGGGGAATTTTCCTAAGAGGTGATAAAGTGATTCATCTCTAGGTCACACTCGACTCGAGAGTACAGAAAATGACACGTGCTCACAGAAATGTGTTCTCCCTGATTTATTTGGTTAGACCCAAAGCACACATCTTGCCAAGCCTCCTTTCTCTCAAACTCTCTGTATGGAGCCAAAAGAGATTCCTGAAATCTGAAGGAGAAATTCATTCCTTTGGCAAATTGTCTTGAAATGACTATTTGTGCAGGATTTTGGTACTTTGGGCACATAGCCATGTTCGGAACATCTGAGTCCATGTTATGAAAATGTAGACTGAAGTTACGTGACAAAAAAATGATGTTATCTTTGCAATAAAATATAAAATGCTACCAGATATTGGGTCTTATGTAGATTAATATCTGGTAAATGACCAACTTTGACCAATCTAAGTGTTTTCACACTATTCAACCAGCTGCTTAAGTTACATTACTTTAACCTAAGTAATCAAAACAAGATATTAATCCTTTTCTTGAGCTACTAGAAACAAACTGAGGTTTAAAAACTATCTGGACACAAGATATGCTTGTCATTCATATTTCATGGTTACTTAATAATCATAAATATCTGTTATTCTACAAAGCATCCCTGTAAACCGGAATACCAGAATATGTCATTCCAATGGATCCATATACAAAATGAAAAAAAATAGGACAAAAAATGTTGGTGAGTGACTTAAGGTCAAACACAAATTTGCAAGTGAACAAAGAATACAGTGAGTTTTTTTTTCAAGATAACTTTTATGATTTTCAGCAAAGGTGTTGACTTATAATTAAATTTGTATCCTTCTATTTGTGCTAAATGTTTATAGAACTTTGAATCTTTGTGCCATTTAATAGGTATTCGTTCGATCTTGGCAGGACAAATGGGCAAAACAGGTTGTAATAAACTTGAAAGGTAAAATTTGGATTTATTTGTGTTTATGTACATTTAGATAGGTAGTAACCTCTGAAAAGATGGTTAATGATATTGCCCCGCAATGTTGATACAGAATTAGGATTGACAGTGGCAGCAACTGAGAGCCTCTCAGGATGGGTGGTGACTGGAACAAAAGAACAAGAACAGCATTTAAGTGTTTTTCATGTGTAACATAGAAATATTGGTAATAATTACAGTTTTTTCTTTTTAAAATACTCAGTATTTATAAAAGAATCAGTGATATGAAATTATTAATGCAAATCCAAATTTCAAAAACATGGAAACATTTTTAAGCAAAATTAAAAATTTATGAAAACTTAAATGTTAAATCTATCATTCTCATAAAAATATTAGTTGCTGAAATTAAAAAAATGTATTTCATATAAAAACAAACATAAATTTGAAAAAATCCTGGACATGGAAAATAAAATTACATTTGATCATGTCAATTAAATATTGCAGTTCTAAAAACCAAAATGTTATTTCTGGTATTTTCAAGTTGTATGTGTATTTTTGAGAAAATTTTTTCAGCTGTAGAAGCAGTTTTTCTCAATCTACACTGGTTATAACTACATTAGTAACAAACTACATTAGTAATAAAATAAATTAGTAATAAATACATTATATAATATATATTATATATAACATATATATATAGTGTGTGTGTGTATGTATATATATACAGTTTGTTTGTTTCTTTTAGACAAAGTTTCACTCTATCACCTAGGCTGTAGTACAGTGGTGCAATTTTTGGATCACTGCAGTCTCAACTTCCTGGACTCAAGCGATCCTCCTGCCTCAGCCTCCTAAGTAGCTGGGATTACAGGTGTGCACCACTATGCTCTGCTAATTTTTGTATTTTTTGTAGAGATGAGGTTTTGAGGTTTTGCCATGTTGCCCAGGCTGGTCTCAAGCTCCTGGGATCAAGCAATCTACCTGTGTCCGCCTTCCAACAAGGTGGGATTATAGCTGTAAGCCGCTGCCCCATATGTATATATATACATATATATATTTCTCTATATAAGTATATATTATTACTATATATTATTATATATTATTACTATATGTTATATATACTATTACTATATATTATATTAATGTATAATAATATATATAGAGAGAATACCTAATATATATTATATACAGAGATAGTATATATATGGAGAATATATATATGGAGAGATCTCATGATGTACATGATTCAGATTTCAGAGCTTTTAAAACCCTCTATAGTTGTATTACACCAATAAATCTCTGAAAGTTCATAGTCAAAAACTGCAATCTGCCAGGTAATGAGATGCTGTAAAGGATGCTATCTACTACTGTACACAACATCTTCTTGATGAGTAAACACAAGAAGAAAGTTCTCTCCAGCTTCACACTGGGAGAAGTTGTGCTGCTTCTTAGCAGCTGCTGAAATATTGCGGTGAATTATATCTCCCTTATCTTTGGTCACTAGAGAACTCAGAGTCCATTTGCCATCCACGCTTAACAATTATATCCAGGAGATTCTGCAGCACACTGTGGTGTACTAATTTTGTCCTATTTAAATTTATTAGTCTACTTTAATATTTCCTTGGCATTTTGGTGTTTTTTTTTTTTCCCCGTGACACTGTATGCAGATTTTGCTGCCTTGAGTTTGTTTTTTAAACACACCAAAATAGAGAAAAAAAGATAAAAGAGCTAAAGGGACTAGAGGAAGAAAATTTAAAAAGGAGGCGGGTGTAAAGAGGTGAAAAGAAACAAAAGCTAAAATGAGTTGAACGATGATACAATTAATTTAGACTGCATAAATAGCAAAGCAAATGGCTTATGCGTCACCAGTACTTCTTTAGCAAATTAAATCTTGGAACACCTTCTTAATGTTCTTTCTTGTTTAACCTTTTATAAACTGACTCTGATATGAGATCCTGACAGGCAGGCACCATGTCTCGCTTATTTTTGATTCTCCCATCCCGATGTCTAGGATTTGCCTAGAACATAGATTCTTAGTAAGTAGATACTGATTGAAACATATTATGCAGTCCTCAGATTTTCATGATGGTATTAAATATTTTGGTATTTATTTAATTTTGCTTTGTTGATTGTTTCACCAGAAACACAATAATCAGGTGAAAAAGAAACACAAAGTCCTCCAGTGCCTTCAGTAGGGGTGGAAGAGGGTTATGTGGATGATTTTTCTTCCGCATGCAAAGGACACAGCTCTTTCAAATTCAGCAGCTGAGTGGATCCATATGCCTTCCAGGCAGAATGTAGCCAGGGTAATGCTACAGATAATGTAATTAATTAACCCGTTTGTAGTCTCAGGATTTCAAACTTCTAGGTAATGGCATTTGTATAGTCATTTTCCTTGGTTCTATATAAGATCTTTAGTAGAATCACAAAATAAGATTTGCATTTAAATGTAAATGATGGAAGTAAGGTAATGAAAGTTATTAAAATGAACACTTGATAAATTTGGGTAGAAGTGGCTTAGTACAATGAAGTATATCTTACATGATCATTTGTATTCAGGAAATCATTGGTGAATGTCCATGGTTGTTTAATCTTTGCTTTGTAACTTCTGTTCTGGTTGGGTTTGATAATCAGCATTACTTTTTAGATGAATAATAGTTTCAAATTCTTGGACAGAAATAACCTTATTTTATAAAAGTCAGTAAGTTCAAAAATGATTTAATCTAATTATTTTAGAATGTGCTCAAGGTAAATCTGTAGTAGGATATGGATATATAGAGGAACCAAGTGAATCAGTGACTTGTTGAGATAAAGGTCATTGTGTCAGCGAGTCATCTTAGTATCTTTCCACAGGCCAAAGTGAAGCAGAATTTTCAATACCCAGCAAATGAAAGGGACAGAATCAGAAAATAGTACAAAACCAATTTAAGTAAATTTATTAAATTATAGATACTCTTGAAGTGCATTAGTGTTAAAATTGCTGACTAAATTTGATATATACCACTAAGAAATGTCACATAATAAAACGTCCCCCATATTTGAACAAAACAAAAACTTTTTTCATATGTTCAGTTTCTCCTTCCACTCCTGCCCCCCTCCTTCTCTCCTCTGTCCTCCCTCCATGTATTCACATCTAGAAAGTTGAACAGGACCTATATCTAAATAATTATCTGGCTGTTGTACTAGAATTCTACACATTCTGAGAGTTTACTAC
The DNA here is from genome assembly GCF_009764315.1 of Trachypithecus francoisi. NCBI lineage: Eukaryota > Metazoa > Chordata > Mammalia > Primates > Cercopithecidae > Trachypithecus > Trachypithecus francoisi. Next base: position 51,248,092 of record NW_022681455.1, read on the forward strand.
TTTTTTGCGTTTCAAAAATATTTTCACCCCAATTTTCTTATTTATTGAAATCAGTCAGATTAATGTGTTCAGTATTCATTTGCATTGTTGGCATTAATAGTAGCTATTTAATTGTGAGCCTTTAAACAACCATATTAAAAAACAAAGATCCGCCATATAATTTTGTCCAAGTGTTATCTCAATGCCAGTAAAACCCAATAAATAGACTAAACACTGTAGCAAATAAAACATTGTTATTTCACTTCTGGGGCCATAATCCTTGCCTAACCTGAGGTCTTTTGCTAAAAGTGAGATTGTTTACTCCAGATTAGCTTTAAAAGATAATTTATAACAAAAACAGTTCAGGATAGTCATATTAGTAAACAAGGACATAAAGAGTATACTAAGTGGGGGTGACTGAGGGAAAGGGACTGAAATGAGACCATGGCAGGGGGTATGTAGAAAGAGGAAGGATGCTCTGTCAAGTTGCAGTACATATTTCATGCTACGGGAACTGGATGCATGAAACAAATAAACTTAGTTTTAGACTAATATCAGATACATGCTCGGATGTAAGATAATTTTTCTACATTAATGAATCTTTCAAATTGACCATAGAACAGGAGTTTGAGTTTCTGTATTGATTGCAAAGGCATATTGATGAGATATTCAGAGTTGGGGAATTTAAGGTCTTTAAGAACATGGCCCAAGTCCAGACATTGTGAGGTAATTGCCTACCTGAGCTAGCACTTGTAATCACTTTTTGATTGTGTGTCATTTGATCAGATTGTACATCCTGTAAGTTTAGGGTTTTGGATAGCTAGAGGAAAACTGTCTGTAAATAGACAAGAAAATTGTTTTATAACATAATTTTTGACATGGATTTATTTGACTTGGGTCATACTCTGTCACTCTTGATATAACACATATGCTACCCGTTTTATAACCATATCTTCAAAGCTATAGATATCTCTGCAGATAAGTATATAAATTAAACATTTTGATTGTTTTGTTCTTTCCTTTGGGCATCCTGTTGTGTGTACCACTGTCTGTATCAAAACAGGAGCTCAGGAAGCACTTGGTCTGAGTGCAAGGTACCGCTCTACTTTTCTCCCCAGGTGTCTTGTATCAAGCCACAAGCCCAGGAGACTTACAATAAATAGAAATTTACTGCTACAACTGCAACTACCAGATATAAAGATCAATAGAATAAAAAACTGAGTCCTACCCCAGGCTGCATGGTAATTCTGTTTTGATAAAACCCCGGGGCCAGGAAGGAGAAATATTTGAGAAGAAATGGCTGGAGAAAGAAAATTTACCTAGTTTTTTTATACGGCAAAACAAACAAACATGGAAAAGCTTTCCTATGTATCTTTTGTGGACCAAGTGGGAAGGAATGAGAAAGAGATAGATTAAATTTCTCTGAAAATACACATGAGCTTAAAAAATGAAAGGGAGGCTGGGTGCAGTGGCTCAAGCCCACAGGCACTTCGGGAGGCCAAGACAGGTGAATCAACTGAGGTCAGGAGTTCAAGATAGGCCTGACTAGCATGGTAAAACCCTGTCTCTACTAAAAATAAAAAATTAACAGGGCATGGTAGCACATGCCTGTAATCCCAGCTACTCGGGAGGCTGAGGCAGGAGAATTGCTTGAACCCAGGATGTTGCAGTGAGCCGAGATCCCACCATTGCACTCCAGCCTGGGCAACGAGAGTGAAACTCTGTCTCAAAAAGAAAAACAAAAAACAGAGGGAAATGTGTTAAGTAGATATGTGCAAATTTGTCAAATTCCATCCTCTCACAGCATCCAAGAAAATAAATGTAGTATGTTATCTACTCCAGAATATGTTCTATACACCTACCGTGTTCATCACATTTGAATCATTAGAAATGCTTTGTCATTCAGAGGTACACCTAAATTAAAAGTTCAAAACTTATGATCCAAACTACTTGATGTCATTCCCATTATGTAGTTTTGCTGGTTTAGTTTACATTTAAAAACAAGAGGCCCCTTTTATCAAAGGGAACAGAGGCATGGTGATTTGAAATTCTCATTCACAATCTCTATCTATATGTAATTTCAATGCTTTTTTTGTTTTACATTTTAACTATATATTTTTATATGAAAATCTAGCTAATTTATATCAGTGTCAGAAGGAAAAATACACTGTGGGGTTTTTAAACTGTAGGGCCTTTGTAGAGGAGGTCTCCATGTTGCATTTTTCTAGTTTCCCTCTCCCTTTTTATTATGCACTGTAACAATATTGAGTTTTCCTTTGACTTTTTTTCATTGCTTCTGGGAAAATTAATCCTTCTTTGTATTTTGTTCCCAAATCTCTCCCAACTCAATGTATCTCTCAGCACAGGGCTACAGATACACACTTCAGAAAACAGAGCTAAACAAAAATATTCAGAAGTGTGCTTGGTATCCTATTTATAATAGCAAAACTAAAATTTAATGAAACACTTTGTATTATTCCCCAACATTTGATATTATGCTGCTATTGAAATCATGATTATATTAGTCAGGGTTCCCCAGAAAAACAGAACCAATAGGATATCTATATAGATGTAGATATATAGGAGATTAATGATGAGAATTGGCTTATGTGATTACGGAGGCTACAAAGTCCCATGATCTGTTGTCTGCAAGCTGGAGGCCCATGAACCAAAGACCCGAGAACAGGGTAGAAGAGGGGTGTAAGAGAGGTGGGCTGTGGGCAGATGGGGTCACTAATGGTGTCAGTCCCAGAGTCTGCAGGCCTAAGAAATAGGAGCTCTGACGTCTGAGCATAAGAGAAAAGGGATGTCCTAGGTCAAAAAGAGAAAGAGAGAATTTGCCCTTTCTCTGCCTTTTTGTTCTATGAAGGCCCTTCAGAAGATTGGATGATGCCTGCTCACATTGGTGAGAGTAAATCTTCTTTATTTAGTTTACAGATTTACATGTCAATCTCTTCTGGTGTACGCAGACACGATGTTTTACCAGCTATCTGGGAATTCATTAGCCTGGTCAAATTGGCACATAAAATTAACCGTCGTAATAATTACAAAGAATTTGTAATGATGCAGGGAAATATTTATTATGTAATAAGTTATTTTAGCAATTACAAAACTATGGATAAGAGAATCTCAGCATCATATAAAAGTATATACACAGAAGAAGATTGGAAGATAGTATACAAAAATATACAAATATTGCCTCTGTTAGAATTATTTTTCATGTATTTTGACATGAGTATGTATTTCTAGTATGAATTACTGACAACTGATTTACTCAGCACCTACTGTGTTCTAGGTACTCTTCTAGGTTCTGTAGTTATTTATCACATGTACTCTTCGACATAACTCTATAAAGTAGATGTTCATTTCATTTTACATGGAAGAATCCCACATCTCAGAAATGTTGAGTACATTATATTGGGTCATATAGCTAGTAATAATAATTACTATCCTCAATTTACAGGTGAAAAACACTGAGGTTCAGAGAGGCCAATTAACTTTCTCAAGGTTATCCTGCAAACAAGTAGCTGAACAGATTGAAACTAGATCTTTTTGACTTTAAATGTCCTGGTCCTTTCTATCATATGACACTGCTTCCTCAAAATCAAATGAACAAAGACAATGATAACAACAAACTGCATAAAAAAATTGTGATAAAGAGAGAGAAGAATGTTTAATAGAAAAGAGAAGTGTTTTATTCCTGCATAGGTATATCAGTTAGTTGTTCTTGCTGAGCCTTCTGATTGTTGAATTTAGATCTGTGCATTATCTGTGAAAACAAAATATGCATCATATTTGCATCATATCTATTTTCTGAGAATTTCAGAATTCTCATAGTAAGTGTTTTCTGGTATCTCACTTAGCAAATGCTTTTTGTTGTTCTATTTAGTAATAATTCTTGTTTATAGAAGGTATAATTCAAGAGGAGAATGGAAAAGTTTGTATCCATTCTCAACCTGCAAATAATGCATGTTCTGGGATTATATTCATATAACGTGTTTTTCTTTATTAATGGTTTTCTGTCCATGATTAGGCTCAGAAAATGCATATAAAAAGTGCAAACATTACTGGCATAAATATGGTATGTCACCAAAAACTGCTGTGGAAATTCAAAGATAGATAAGAAATAATGAGGTTTATAGATTCATTAGCATTTGAATGATGAGACATGTATATGTGTTACTCCTTTGATCAATACTGCCCTGGAGGGAAAGTACTGTATTTAATTGTCTTTCCCAGACCTTCCACTGTGGACATCTGGTTGCTATGCAGTCCTATAGCAGGACATTTTATTGCCTCAGTGTTGTAGAATTCAAGTTCCAATTTTATTACTAGCGATGGCATATGTTATGAGAAAATGTATGGAAAGGCATGTTCAGAAGGGGATTGCCTCTATTCTATCTGCTTGTCTGGACTTCACTAGCAGGCATCATATGGGTGAATATGGCATATCATTCTATATAGTTGTTAAGTTTCAGTGATTTTATTACATACATTGCATTATATACATCTGTGAACTGTTTTACTAAAATAGTTTCACTTACTAGGAATGCTTCATTTTTGTAGATGTCTTTTATTTTGCAATTACCCAAACCATTTGAAAACTTTGCATGTGCATACAAGGCCAAGACAATGTTTTACTGTGGAAAAATCAAATGCATTCGAATCGGAGACATCTGGCGTCAAATGCTGGCTCAATTATTTTCTAGCTATGTGATATTCAGAAAATTACTTAATCTGTGTATGCTTTAGTTTCCTCATCTGTGAAATGGGGACATTGATGCATATCACATGGAATCTTGAAAAGAATTAAATGAGTTACAGAAATAAAAAAGCCTGACTCATTGCATAAAATTCTCCCTTTTTCACCTCTTCTCAATTAACTTAACTGACTCAGAATAAATTTGACATGTAATAATACAGTCTTCCTTTGGTACCCACAGGACATTTGTTCCAGGACCCCTGCAGATATGAAAATTCATGGATACACAAGTCTTTTATATAAAATGGCATAGTATTTTCATATAACCTACATACATTCTCCTATATACTTTATCTCTAAATTACCTGTAATACCCAATACTGAATACAACATAAATACCTAAAACAATATAAAGACTATGTAAATAGTTATTATGCTGTATTTTTACAATTATTGTGTCATTATTATTATTTTTTTCCCAGATATTTTTGATCCAAGGTTGACTGAATCTGTGAATGAGGAACCCATAGATATGGATGGTTGACTGTGATCTAAAACAAGATTTGCCACAAAATATTATTTTTTAACTAGATATGTACCGCATGGCATTTCTAGGTGGGAGAGGTTTGCCTACTTTACACTCGGATTAAAATTATTTGTCAAAGTGCTATCCAGTTGACATGGAGGAACAGTGTTGCAGAAGCAAGCAGGTGGATGATAGTAGCCAGTGTGTGATATCAAGTGAGCCTTGAATAAGATAGAAAGTGCATATTCTATAAGTGAATAATGAAGAATTTCTTATACTCAGTTCCCATGCTTATGACCTGGTGGCGTACATCTGAGGGACAGGGTAATCCAGGAGTAAATGGAGGGCAAATTCTAAAATGCCCTGAAACTTATCTTGCTATAGAGAATGATGCCAATGTCTACTAGGTTTCTGCTTGTTAATTTCTATGGTTGCTGCTACTGGGGAAATTGTCTTCATTTGCATTGTCTTTCAGTGACCTACCTGGAGGCAAACACCTGCAGACACTTTATGTTCACAGAAGTATCACTTGGGACAGAGACCCACATCCATTCAGTGCAACCAACTATGCTAAAATAACATTATGGGCAAATATTTCAAAGGTTAGCATTTCAAATGATCACTTCACATACGCTTTTACCCCTTCTTATTGCTCGCTCCTGAGTAATATATATCACTGCCAATATAACTTCTTGGCCTATCCTTTGCCCTGTGTATTTTTAAACTTCTCAGATGAAATTCTTAAAGCATTTTAATTGTAGAGATTGAATTAACTGCATTTGATTTTTTTTAGAGGGAGGAAAAATTCCCTGGTGAAAAAAATGATTAGATTTTAGTGGAAAATAAAGAATAAATAAAATAATAAAAAAGAAATGCATTTGGAAATGTGCATCAGTATATATTGCTTATAAATTATGTGTGTGAGTGCATGATTACATATTCAAGAAAAATTGTTAGTCATAAAATAACAAATTTCATATTGTACTGTACATGTGTTTATTCTAAGTACAAGTGTACCTGGATATATAAAGAAAAATACATATTGTTCACATTATTGTAATTCATAAATTTTACATTTAAAAATACTCTGAGAAAAAAATTCTGAATATTTATTAGTATGTTTCTTAAAAGGTGTATAAGTGCCTTCAAACAGACTTCTTAAAATAATAATTTAGGGTCAAAATGTTTCTTTTCTCAAACAACTATGCAGTCTCTTTTTATTTATCTTATTTGTATGTATGTGCATGTGTGTGCACTTATTAATTATGGCAAAATGGATTAAGCTGATTTGCCATTTCAAGAAGCTAAAAAAAACAAAGCAAAACAAAACACAGCCCCTGTCTGCCCCAATCCCAGCCAAATGGTCAAGATACTATTTGCACCAAACCTATACGCTTTATATTTGGCTTAGTTACAGAGTCCACTGAAGGAGGAAAACCAAACCAAATTTAATGAAAATTGCTTAAGTATTTTCAAAGTGATCATGACTTAAAGTAATATTGTACATGTGCAGTAAAAATGTAGTTGGTTATTGCTATATATATATATATGGATGAAACAATTTAAAATTCTGCACTGAAAGACTTCTTTTCCTTAGGCAGCCATATTTAAAGGTGCTTGTGTTGAGAGTTTGGCCGCTCACCTGGGGCTGTCTCAACTATGGAAATAAACAATAAAATTTTGGATAATTTATATCACATAATATTCATCAATCTTTTTATTAGAATCAAGAAGCATCAGGTAAAGCCTCTAACAATTACTGATACAGATTGTGTGTATCTGTATATTGAAATTGAAGAAACTGAGAGACAGAAAGGAAATACTTCACTACGTACAAATGGAGAGCTAGGATGTGGCCATAAATACATTTTACTAAATGACTTAGGGGTTCAGGTTTGAAGAGCAACCAACAGAGAAGTTGCCATCTCCAGTGAGGCTGCAACACCTCTGACCAATCACCTTCACTTATGTGTTAATCTATTTATTGCCATGGAATTGTCATCATGCTGCTCAAGCATATGTCTTTTCTCCTCAACTAGATTGCAAGCTTCATGAGGATTTATACTTTCCTGTTACTTTCTGTATCTATTCTGTCCAACATTATACTTTTCATAAGAACAGGTTTATTAGATACTTGGATGAAAAGAACTTCTTTTCATAGTACAATTCTGTATCATAGTGTAACTTGAATGATCTACTATATAGAGTTAAAATATTTAAAGAAATGCAGTAGATGCTAAAATAATTGAGACTTTTTAGAAATAATTATTGATTTGTATGGATGTGATTCACACAACTCAGGACTAAAGCATCACAGATTGTGGCTTTTAATAATGGTCACTTTCTATTTTCTTCAAAGAGGTCATCACGTGTCTCTTGGGCCCACATAACAGAATCTGTCTTCTCTTCATGAGCAGAAGTTGAGATTCACTATTCTCACAGGGTATGCCTATTAAATGGGAAATTGAGGCATTCGTACTTCTTAGATCAGGTAATAAACACTACCTTTAAGAAAAGAGCAGTTTGGTTTTTTCTGAATCTGAAATTTCCATCCTAGAGAACTATAATAATCACATATTGAATATAGTTGTTCTTATTTTCATTTCACTTGTTTGGAGTAATCAAGCAAGACAGAGATTGACATAAAAAAAAAAAAAATTCAAAACAGTATGGACCTACCAGGAAAAGATTCACTAACCCCTCCACTAGAAATTGAGACCTGCTCAATTCATTCGTGGATAGACTTGATCCCTCCGTCTCATGGAGTTATTATTAATTTTGAAAATCTAAAATCAAAGACTCATTGATCACTGAGGGTGTATTCTAAGAAAACAAGTAGGCAAATGTACTTTCATTGGCATACAGCGGAATTAGAAGTTGGGAGGGTAAATCTCTCCCAAAACAGTCTCACGAAGAAATCTTACACAAATCTGGAAATATTAATAGACTAATTACCAGTGCTTTCATTTGCAAGTCCTATTCCTTTTCCCTTCTTGGCTTCCCCGCCCACCTCCTCTAACCCTTCATATATATCAGCAAGGGAAGAGCAAAGAAAGGAAGGCGGGGGGCGGACAGTGAACTTAGCCACAAAATAAGTCAAGGGAGAAATGAAGTACTAATTAAGAAAGCCGGGGTGTTATGCAAATGGCTCTTGCACCGAAGGCAGCCTAATGAATGTGCCCGGAGTGGATGGGGCGCCTTCGCCGCGCCGACAGCTGGCTCCCAGGAAGGTCAGGAGCAGGCAGGCGCGCGGGAGCATAATCCTTCAGATTGGCAGCTCTGCCCCCTGGTCACCGTTTGATTATCTCCCAAATTGCTGTATTTCACAGAGATAATGATTTTTTATGGTCACAGATTTGAAGACAACTGCTGTATCCTCAGGGTTGTCGTTCTGCAAGGAGACACTGCTGCTTCCTTCAGAAGAGCGAGAGGGGGAGAGAGAGTTTCTTCTCCCTTTCTCTCCCTGGCAACTTACTTCCTAGAAATGTTTTATTATCATAATGAAGGCAATATGTATTAGTGAAAGAACCGCCTCCGTTATGATTAATCCCAGCTTTCTCCTATTCCTTAGCCAGCGTGGAAGTCTCTTTCTCTGAGCTTCCCAGCGTTCCAGTACTTTCTCATACTATGAGAAGGATGTGGTCCTCTCTGCAAAACTTAAAATAGTCGTTCTTAAAAAGAGAAGGTGACAGTTCATGCTGGTGGCTCTCAAGAAGTGTGTGTGTGTATGTGTGTGTGTGTGTGTGTGTGTGTATGTTGTGTTTGCCATGCCTTTTTACTTGGGGCCCTTCCTCTGAGGGCTCAAGACACTGAAGGTGGGAAACCTGCCAGTTAACCTCCTCTAACCCCACTTGGCATTTGCCAAGCACGGATGTTGGGGAATGAGGCTTTGACCTATGGTCTCTTCCATGTTCTTTTGAAATCATTTTAAGGCAGGAACTTTGACTAGAGCTCCCAAGCAGCATATTCATTTAATTCCAATGTCAAAGCAATCAGAGAAAAAAGAGAAAACGTTATGTGGTTGTTCCCCTGGAAGATTGGGCATCTATAGTTAGCATGAGTTACATGACTTTGGGTGTATTCAAGGCTTTTAGGAACATGTTTACTTTTCTTTAAGAAATTGACCACTGAAGCTCTTACAGAAACATGATTTTCCATTGATACTGGGAACATCTTTGTAGTAACTGAACTTCAATTCCTGAGAGAATGCTCTTTGACGACTGGGCATCTGACCTGCTAAGGAAACATCAAGGTTTTGCCAAGTACTGTAACTCAAAACTATTTCGATTTCAGTCCAGCCTTAATTATTTCAGCATTGCTGGAATTTTCATATTTATGAAGCAAAGATTTGTTAGGAATTTATACTTGAAATCACTTGTCTCTTCATAATTGCAGAGAAAGGTAAATAGTGTAAATGAATCCCAGTTGGCTTGAGGTCTTGCTGGTGTTTATCGAGAAAACATGAATTCAAAAGTAGCTTGCTTATATCCTGTTTCCCGTCAAATATTAATTTACTCATTTTTAAATTATTTCTACTGTATTTAATGTGCATTTTATTTGAAAATATACCATTTATTTCTATGTGGAGCTCTGTGTGTTTATATACAGAGCTGTCTTTCAAAATAAAAAAAGAAAGATTCTGATTATCACTTATCTTCCCATGTCTGTAGCAAAAAAAAAAAAAAAAAAAAATGCAAAATAGAGTGCTTCTGCAAGCCAATTACTATGCATCAGTAAGTCCTAGCCCTTTTTTTTTCTTTAATCTGAAAGGCCTGTCTCTACTCCCAGATGAGTTTACATTGAGAAATAAGTTACCAGCCTCATTACAAAGATGAGATTCTTCTCTGCCAATGGGGGTATATGTATATTTTGAGTAGCAAAGCCTGTTTTTAAAAAACATGTCAATCTTCCAGTAGTTTCAATTATTCTTACCAAGTGTTGCTCTAGAAAGAAAAAGAGTCCAGGAGGGTGAAGAAGTGGTGCTGCTGTTTTAAGTGGAGTGGCCAAGCCTTTTGAGCCACTTGTAGTTGAGCTGAGACATGCAGTGAAGGAGAGAGAGAGCCATATTATGGAGGGGAAGAGTGTCCAGGCAAAAGGAATGGCAAGTTCAAAGGTTTTGAGATTATGTTATGCATGGCTTGTTTGAAAAATAACAAGGAAAACAGTGCATTTGGAACAAAGTAAGCCAGAGGACAAAGGTGGGTGATGAAGTCTGAGCATAGGCTTGGGGGCAAATCATATAAGTTTTATAGATGATGGGAGTGAGCATGGATTCTAATCTTAAGTGGAAAGGCCAGCCTTAAACAATCTTCTGCAGATGAGCACAGGATTTACATTGTTCACAATTAGAAACACTGAAGTGAACATCCTTGTATATAGAACTTTGCATTTGTGTTTATTCATTTGATAAATGTTATTCAGTGCCTTCTCTGAACCAGCTGCCATGCTAGGCACAGATAATCAAACTGGGGAAAGAACAGTCTTGTCCCACACAGAGCTTACATATATGGGGCATGTGATCATAGTTATACTTGATAAATTTCAACAATTTCTTAAGGAAATAGCTTTAGAAATGGAATTACTTCATCAAAAAGAATGCAGATTTTGAATTAAATATATGTGAATTTTATATTGGAAGATAAATGTCCACACTACCCTCCTCAAAAGTTGTACCAAGGCTTATGTCAACTACCAGTGGATGAAAGTGACTATCTCCTCCCCTGCACAAAGGTTGCTTCCAATAGGAGACATTGATAACAGAAAAAAGGTATTTCATTTTTTTAAAAAATGTATTTCTCTAATTATTAATTTAGTTGATTATTTTTACATTTTTCATTTTCATTGTCGTACTAAATTCAAAAGACTTCCCTTTGTTGCTAATTCTCAACACAAAGGCTAGCTATTATTTGTGTTTTATTCATAGAATTAGTTAACTACAACCACAGAAACTCACATTTATAAGGGATGTGTTAAATGCCAGCACAGTGAGCATCATTTCATCTAATCCTTACCAAATCAAGGGAAAAAGTACAATTGTTTTTATCTCAGCCCAGTAAACTATAAGCTCCCTGAGACATGGACCATATTTATCTTGCTTACCACATTTGCCTCTGAGTCTAGCACAGGAACTACCCTAGATAAGAGGCCATATATATTTGTTGGATATTATATATACATATAAAATTGAAGCATAGGGACTTTAAATAACAAAGCCCCATAGCTCTTAAGTGGTGGAGCTGAAATTTTATTCTGACCAGTCTTGGTCCACAAGCTGTGTTCTTGGCCTAGGTGATCTTAAGTATTCATTAATAAAATTCTCAGCAACTAAAATGTATGCACGCTGCCACTTTCTGCCCTCCAGGTTCTCATGGTCTGATTGTGCTGCAAATCTACCATCTTAGATTTTCCAAGGGATATTCTGATTTGATGTAACTTTATTCTTTTCAATAGAGACAATGTGATCGTCCAAAATTTACTTCTCCAGCCATGACCTCTCTCTAAGCTCCACATTTCCTAACTGCCTATTAATTACTTCATCTACATGTTTTCTGAGCAGCTCAAACTTAACATATCCAATGCAGAATTCTTTATTACAACTCCACCCTCCCAACCTGCTCTTCCCCTTCAGTCCCCAATTTCAATAAAGGGCACAACTATTTATTCAGGTCAAAAACTGAGCAGTCATCTTTGATTTCCATTCTTCTCTCACACCTCAACACATTCCTAAGAGAGTCTGCCTTCAAAATATTTCCTAGATCTGGCAGCTTTCACCTCGATTTCTACTCCCACCCAGGCTAGGCTACCCTCTTTTCTGTCTTGACTACTGTAATAGCCCCATAATTGATCTGCTTCTATCTTTGCCTGCTTATAGTCTATTCTCTGGGTGATATTCCAAAACATAAATCAATTCCTTACTCAAAACGTGCAATGACTTCTCATCATATTTGGAATATCTGGAATCCCAAGTCCTTTTAAATCTGCCCCCCTGCTTTCCTCTCCTGCCTTATGTCTGCCTTCGTCTCTATACACTGCCTACATTTTTTGGTTTTTTTTGCTGGTACTTGAGCCTATCAAATTGATTCTCACCTCAGGGCCTTGTACTTTCTGTTCCTGCTGCCTGGAAGTCCTCCCTCTGCTTCATTCAGGTGTTTACTCCAATGTCTTCTTTTTAGAGAGCCTTTCCCTGACCACTTGACCCTAAGTAGTGTCTCCCCCAGCCTGACTCCCCTTCATTGTCTATCTTCTCATGCTGCTTTATTATTCTCCATAGCACTACTTCCCACCTGACACTTATTACTTATTTATGACTCTGCTTGTTTATTGATTATATTTTCTATTAACATGCGAATTCCAGGAGAGTGGAGACTTTGGGTTGTTCAGAACAAGAACAGCACCTGACATCTATTGGACAATCAGTAAACATACTTGAATAAGGGAGCGAAAGTAACTGAATTTTATGCCTTTGCCAGATCCTTTTCTAATAAATGATTCAAATCAGTTATTAAAAAAAAAAAGCATCAAATCACGTGATCTGATTGACTTTGAAAAATCTAGTTATTATTTCTACCGTGTGAGGCAAATTAATGGATGACCAGTAAGGAAACTACTATTTGGAAATCTGAGGTTAATTGAGTTGTTTTAATAATAGCAGCCAGTGCTTGGATAAAAGTCATGAGATGTTCAGTTCAGAATGGTCAGATTCTATTAGTGAATCTGAAATACCTTTGTTGTCCCTAGAAATAATGGATGAGCTCAGGTGCTTCATGTAGTCATGTACTGATGGCAGACTCTAGGAACAAGATAGAGAGAAGTGACCATTTATAACTGGTGTGTGTGTGTGTGTTATGGCTTAGAGGAATGTTAGGATAGAAAAGCACACTGTCATAAGTGCTCTAAACTCAGGGCCTTCCCTAGATATCGACCCATCTCAGATGCCCCCTGGGGCTTGCTGAGTTAGGAGAAACTGGTTGGTGTTTTGTTTCAGGTACAAATGCATTCAGATGGCACTGTTACCCCAATTTTGGGTACTCTCCTACATTACAAGAAGATAGTACTCTCACTCTCTTCCTATTGTGGACATTTCCTGCTTAGTATGTCGTACAGGTTTCCTGCTGAAGAGTCAAGTAAAGATCAAGCTCATAGCTGTCTATTGAGGTGGATTAAGGGTACACATAGTCTAAAAGAGATGATATCTCTGAGAAGTAAGTTTTACCATATCAGAGTTAAATAAAAAAACAAACAAAAAAACCAAGCTTTTTTTAAAAAGTGTATTATTTTCTCAAAACATTTTAAAATTCAAATGGTATAAAAGGTTATATAGTAAAAAGTCTTCCTTCTATTCCTGTCCCCTAGATATATGGTTTCCCTCCTAAGGCAATCAGTTGTGCCAGTTTCTCATATATCCTTCTAGAAAGAGTTTATTCATATATATGAAAATATGTCCATATGAAGTATGTGTGTGTATATGGTGTCATTTCCACCATTTTCTATTTAATATTTTTAAATGATAGAAAATGATATTATTCTGTACCTTGTTTTTTTAGTTGGAAAAACCATAGTTTACTTAAAAAAAAAAAAGAAGCAGACACTGGAGCTGGACTATCTGAGTTCAAATCTTAACTAAACCAAATACTATCTAAGTGAGTTTAGACAAGTTAGTTAACCTTTCTGCACCACAGGTTTTTTCATCTGTAAAGTGGGAAATGTAATAGTATGTGCCTTATCAGGTTGTTGTGGATAATTTGATATGCATGGAAAGCACTGAGCACTGTTTCTGTCATATCAAAACCACCTAGTGTTACTAGCTGTTGTTACTGTAATTGCTTTCATTATTTTTGGATCTTGTAGATCATTCGATGTTGGCATTTTTTGTACCTGAATAGCATTCCAGTGTATGGCTGTTTTTAAACATATTTAACCATACCATATTTAGGATTTTACCCAAGTATTTTATATTGCAAATAAGGCTATAATGAATGACTTTTCACATTGATTGTTCTAGCATGTGAAGTTTATCTCCAGCATAAATTCCTCAAAATAAAATTGCTTGACCACATAGGATATACATTCATATATTTTTTTAAATATTGCCAAACTTCCCTCCATAAAGGTTGTGCCAAGTTATGATCTCAGCAGCTGTGTACAAAAGTGGTATTTCCCACATACCCATCACCTCCTTGATAAATGAAAAATGGTATTGATATATTAAATTTACATTCTCCTGATTAGGAATGAGTCTGAACATAGCTCCATATGCTTACGGAACATTTACATTTCTTTTTTTGTAAACTCTCTGTTAATGCATTTTCTAAATTTTTTTCTATGGTCATGTTTCTATACGTGTATGTATTTATATAAGCTGCTTATGTTTTAGAGAAGAATATATTACAAATATTTTCTGCTGTTGGTAATTATTATATTATTATTTTTTGGCTTTACATGTGGAAGTTTTTGCCATGCACACAGTTTTTATTTTCATATAATTGAATTCCTATATCTTTTTTATGAGTTTGTTGTTTTATCTTTTAGGGAAAAGTTTAATGAATTGTAGTTGATGTCTATAGATTCAAGTGACTTGATTTGGAGTTTATAATTACATCTGACTTTATCTCTTTCCTATTCAAAATTTTTTTTTTTGAGACAGAGTTTTGCTCTTTCACCCAGGCTGGAATGCACCGGTGCCATCTCACACCAGTGCAACCTCTACCTCCTGGGTTCAAGCGATTCTCATACCTCAGCCTCCTGAGTAGCTGGAACTACAGGAATGTGCCACCATGCTCGGCTAAGTTTTGTATTTTTTTAGTGGGGCCAGGTTTTGCCATGTTCGCCAGGCTGGTCTTGAACTCCTGACCTCAAGTGATCTGCCCGCCTTGGCCTCCCAAAGTGCTGGGATTACAGACATAATCCTATGCACCTGGGCACTTCCCTATTTAAATTCAAGTTGTGTGAGGGCAGGATTTGTGCAAATTAACTCATACAAATTGCTTTACGTTAATTAATCCATTTGATCCCCGTAACATCCCAAAGAAGTTGGTACAACTATCATTCCCATCTTACAGAGGAGTAAACTGAGACTCAGAGAGGTTGAGTCACTTGCTTAATATCAAACAGCTACTCAGTGCCAGAATTCCAGCCCATGCGCTAGGCTGCATGGAAACAGAATCAATGAAAAATAATGATTTTTTTTTTCTATAGAGGAGATTCATTTGTTGTAATGTGTGACTAAAGGACTCTAGGCCTCACCATATTCACCCTCTCTCAAACCCCAACTCTAACCCAACGTAGATACACTATCCTGGGAAAGCATATATTTTGAGAGTATATTTTCTCAAAATCATATGTACAGAAATCTCAAGCTGAGCTTGTTGAACAATGTTTCTCCTTCTCATATAGTGATATAAAAAAAAGGGCAGGGGCGGGGGTGAGAGCAGGGAATGCATTCCCTTTCTCTCCCTATACCAAGGAGAGTCTGCATGTCAACCCTCTTCTACACTTACATATGGAATTGAGTTTAAGCCACCAGTAAATGAGAAATCGAATGATGACCTAAAACTGGACAGCAAAGGGCTTAGGCATGGGCACCACCAAGATTTATGAAATATTGTGTCTTTAAGGTCTTATTTGCTACATCCTTTGGAATTGCAGAACAAAATCCTGGTGCTACATTTGATTGGCAATGACATCTGCGCAGACAGAGAAAGTAAAAGAGGTCCTTGAAGTAGCAACGTGTTGGCACTGCCCTCTTAAACTGGTTAACAGATTGATCAATTGGGCTATTTTATTCCAACTGAATATTCATACTAAACAAAGCAAAAAATACTTGGCACATTTTATCAAGCAAATGTATCTTGGAAGTTCATCTTTGTGGCATCCTCTGTGTTCCTATTCCAAAGAGCATCGTTAAGCATTTCATTCAATATTTAATAAGTTGATGGGTTTTTTTTTTACCCCAGAAACATTTTTAATTATTTTTAAGTGATTAATTCTAACACTAAGCATTAAAATAAAATCATTCAGACTTGACTCTGGGCTTGATTTTTCTGGGTGTAAGCATTCACTTTCCTATGCACAGCACTACTGATAAAAATAAAGGAAATTAACCCAAATTTATCAAACATAATAAACCTGCTATTTATCAAGATGCCTAAACCCTGAACTCTAGCACTCAGCTTTTTCAGGGCATCACACAGAGCTTTAATAGCTTATCAGCTATAATCACCTTATGAGATCTTACAGAGAGCTAGAAGGACCAAAGGATGTAAGGTAGAAATTGGAATCATGTTTTATATAATTATGTTACAGACTTCAAATACAGAGTTAGATTGAACATTGCTCTTTCACATAGAAATACTACTTTTTATTATCATGTTTTTGATAAACCAATTTGTGATGTGCTTTTTAAAGCAACTCTATTGAGATAAAGCTCACGTATAAACAATTCACCTATTTAAAGTGTACAATTAGTGTATTCAAAGATTTGTGCAACTGTCACCATGGTCAATCGTAGAACATTTTTAGCACCCTCAAAAGAAATCTCATACACTTTAGCTATCAGTCCCTACACTCCCAACCCCCAATACCCAGCCCTAGGCAACCCCTAACCTACTTTGTGTTTGTATAGATTTCCCTGCTCTAGAGATTTCAAAAGAATGGGATTACATAATATGTCATCTTTTGTGACTAGCTTTTTTTCCTTAGCATAATGTTTTCAAGGTTCATCTATGTTGTGGCCTTTATCAGTGATTCATTGTTTCATGGCCAAATAATATTCCACTGCATGTATATGCCATATTTTGTTTATCCTTTCATCAGCTGATGAACATTTGGATTTTTTTCTACCTTTTGCCTATTACCAATGATGCTGCTATAAACATTCATGTATCAGTTTCTGTGGTGGCATATGTTTTAATTTCTCTTGAATATTTGTCTAGGAGTGGAATTTCTGGTTATATGATAATTCTGTGTTTACTCTTTTAAGAAACTGCCAGACTGTTTCCCAAAGTGACTTCACCATTTTACACTTCCCTAGCATTGTGTGCAGCTGTAACTTCTCCACACTCTTACCAACAGTTATCTGGTTTTTTGTTTTGTTTTGTTTTTTAATTATAGCCAAGCTAGTGGATATGAAATAGTATGTCATTGTGGTTTTCATTTGCTTTTCCCTGATGGCTAATGATGTCCAACCCCTGTACCATTTGTATATATTCCTTGGAGAAACGTCCTTTTCATCTTCTTTGCCCATTTTAGAACTGAGTTATTTTTCTTGTTACTATTTAGATGGCACCGTTCTTTCTATATTCTGGATACAAGTTCTTTATCACATATATGGTTTGAAAATATTTTCTCCAATTCTGTAGGTTGTCATTTCACTTACTTGATAATGTCCTTTGAAACAGAAAAGTTAATTTTTATAAATTTAAAATATTTAATGAATTTAAAAATATTTAATGAATTTAAAATAGCAAGGATAATCTCATTGCATATGAATGTAAATACTATTTTCTATAAAAATTTGCTATATATCCCAATCCCACCCCCCACAAAGTTATTGGGAAGAGTGACATTGTTCTACATGTTTGCAAATGTCTTGAACATCCGGGTTTGCAGAAGCCACGCAGATTCTCCTACCTGCTTCCTCATTCAGTCTTATGTTATTTTGGTGGATGTATATGGAAAAAAAATCTGCCCTCACAATATGTAGTTAGTAAAAGCACGAATATTTTAGTAGCCTTTTAAAGATAATTGTAGATATTCTTTTCTGATACCACAACAAAACTTGGTAAGTGATAGTTTCTTTTATTCTCAAAAGTTGTTGATATTGATGAGTTCAGTATATGTTTTTCTTTTGCTGTTTGTGCTTTTGGTGTCACACCTAAGAATTTTTTGTCAACTCTAAGCTTATGAAGTTTTACTACTATGTTTACTTTTAAGACTGTATAGCTTTAACTCATATTTAGAACTTTTGAGTTAGTTTTTGTATATAGTATGAAGAGTCTAACTTTATTTTTATGCATGTGGCTATTCAACTGTCCCACTACCATTTGTTGAAATGAGTGTTGTTTTCTCATTGAATTATCTTGACACCCTTATTAAAAAACAGTTGACCAATTAATTATGAGGGTTATTTCTGAGTGCTCAATTCTATTTTACTGATCTATATGTTTCTCTTCGTGCTGGTATCACAGTCTTGATCACTGCTGCTCTGTAATAAGTTTTAAAATGAGAACTCTTGAATCCTTCTACTTTGTTCTCCTTTCTGGAGATTGTTTTGGCTATTCTGAGACCCTTGCAATTCCAGATAAATTTTAGGATCAGCTTGTAAACTTCTACAAAGAAGAACTGGGAAGCTGATAGCAATTCTGTGATATTGTCACAAATTTAAATGTCCTCAGGACAAGGACAATTCAGACTGCATAGGCAATAGAGAATGGCAGGACCTGTGGTTGAAATGGAGAAGATGAAATTTACGTTTTTAAAAAATGCTGTGCTGATCAGAAAAAACTGTGAGCTCTGAATGCCATATAAAACTGGCACTCTGCTAACATCATTATGTGCATTTTCTTTTCCACTCTTTAGAATAAAATGTACAAGGTAGGCACTACTATCATATCCTCTTTCCCATTGAGAAAAATGGGGTTCAGAGAAGTAATTTGCTACTAAGAAGCAGATTCAGAATGTGGAGACAGGCATTCTGGTTACATACTCTATGATCTTAATCACAATAACAAGCAAATTATATAAGATAAACAACCAGAAATGTTTTCCCTATAGATTAGAAATCATGTAACATTTGAAAACATCTAGAAGGAACATTATCCTATAGATATGCAATGTGGGCTACATATATAAATTTAAGCTTTCTTGTAGCCTTATTTTAAAAAAGTAAAAAGAAACATTAATTAATTTTAATAATATGTATTATTTAACCCAACATATAAAAATATTATTGTAACTTGTAATTAGTGTAAAAATTACTAATGAGATATTTTTAATTTTTTAATACTAAGTCTTAGGAATCTGGTGTTGGTTTACACTTAAATCACATCTCAATTAAGAGTAGCCACATTTAAAGGACTCAGTAGCCACTTGTGGATTATGGCTACCATATTGTATATTAAAGATGCAGATAATTGGCTACTTTTTAGTATTTAATTTTTCTTTGGTATCCTATAGCATTATAATTTAATTAAACTTTCATTTTCTTATATGTAAAGCAGAAACTCGCCCAATATAATAATTACAGGGGTGGGGCTGCCAGCAGGTGCCTCTCTTCTGATCTCATTAAGAAGTTTGTATGAACTCTCAGCACAAAGAGTTTGAGGTTCTGTGGATTTATGACCTAAGTTATATAGGGTTTACACATATGTACTGATGTTACCTAAAATATCCCTTCCTATAACATTCTCTTTATGAACCAGTTTTGTGGATGGAATATTTATATGCTTTTGCTATGAACATAAGCATTATAAAGGAACTATGCTTTGTGCTGCTAACTTAAATGAATTTGGAAAGCAAAGTGGAAAAACTATAACTTTATGATAAACGTTACCACCTTCCTTTAACACATGATTATATTTTATAGTTCAAATTGAATGAAACATTGAGGCACTTGTGCAGAATATATAAAAGCACAGAGGTAGTGAAGAAAAACAAAAATTACATTTAAGCTTATTAATTTATGATAAAACAAACAAAATATTCTCAGACAGCTGCAGCATCAGCTCAAGTGAAAAATATGCTAACATGTCAGCAACCTCCACCCAATAATCCTGCCAGGACAAAATTAAACCAAACAATCTCTTCAAATTATTAAAGTCTAAGTCTTTAGGGGAATGCCCTACATTATAACTTAAATGACTAAATTGTAAGCATAACTGTGTAGCCACATGTCTTTTTACTTCTGTACTGTATAATTGTATACAGATGTATCCAGTGTTATGCAATAGACTTGCTCCTTTAAAAATAGAGTGCAAATTCTATATTAAAAGTCCTTTACATGCTATGAGGGAGCTTACTATTTTAACTGTTCTTTTATAATACAATTAATTATCCCCTAATTCTCCTCTTTGGCAAGGTAAAGTTTTAATATAGGATTTTTCTAGTTTTGAAAAATGATGTTTCAGAAAGTATGGAGAAGAGAGAAAACTATTACTATGTGCACATAATCAAGGTTGCCACTATCCCCTCTCACGTACACAAACAGGTCACTCATGCGATTTTCTTTTTCCTGCAACTGGATGTCACGTGAGCGTATAAACATACTGTTATTTTTCGAATCTCAACAGCAAAAATAACAAAAAGGTAGCCTTCTAATAAACCCATTTTGACTTCCATTTACCACTTTTTTTCTCCCCTTGACGACAAAATGCCTTGAAGAGCATTGAACTTGGTATACCGTACTTGTAGTTCCAAGTTCTTTCCCTAGAACTGATGAGTTCTATGCTTCGTACCATTGTCAGAAAGCTTCTAATTATTGCTTTAGTTTTCTTTAAAAGGAATAGCAATTAAATGATCAAGAGTCTTTCCCAGAGTAAGGAAAACTGGCACAGATGAAAGTTTAAATGTTTGTCTTCCTCTGTCAAAAATATCTTGTGGGCTGGTCATGGTGCCTCACAACTGCAATCCCAGCATTTTAGGAGGCTCAGGAGAAAGAATCACTTGAGGCTAGGAACTTGAGACCAGATGGGGCAACGTAGCAAGACCCTGTCTCTACAAAAAAAATAATTAGCTGGGCATGGTGACACATGCCTGTAGTCCTAGCTACTTGTGAGGTTAAGGCAAGAGGATTGCTTGAGCCCAGGGTTTAGAGGCTGCAGTGAGCTGTGATCACACCATTACACACCAGCCTTCCTGACAGAGTGAGAACCCATCTCTAAAAAAAAAAGAAAGAAAATTGCCACTTTGCCACTGTATTAGTTTGTTACGGCTGCTATGACAAAGCACCACAAACTGAATGGCTTAGAATAACAGAAATTTATTGTCTCACAGTTTTTGATACTGGAAGTCCAAAAGCACATTGGTTGGCATGGCAATGCTGTCTGTGAAGGTGCTAGGGAAAGATCTGTTTCATGCCTCTCTCTTTCCTTCTGGTGGCCTCAGACAATTCTTGGCTTATAGATGGCTCTCTTCCTCCTATGTCTCTTCACTTGACTATGTCCAAATTTTTTGTTTTCATAAGGATGCCAATCATTGAATCAGAGTCCACTATAATAACCTCATTTCAAATTGTTTCCCTCTCCAAAGGCCCTATTTCCAAATAGGGTCACATTTCGAGGTACTGAGTGTTGGGACTTCAATATATCTTTTTGGGGGACACAATTCAATTCATAACAACTGCAATCCAAAATCTGGTTTTCCTTTCACTCGTCTCTAAGGATATGGCCCTCAAATATGTTGGAGAAGTTTGGTCAGTTCTTCGTAAGAGGGTCTGCAAATTCATGAGGACTTTAACTAGATAAAGTAATTTTTCAAAATTGTCTTTCTAACTGACCCTAATGTCCCTTATGAAAAAATGCAGAGATTCTATGGAATTTTTTTATCCATCTCTCTATCCACCTGTCTTCATCTATCTATGCATTCATCTAAACATCCACATGTTTATTTCTTAAAAATGTATTGGGCACCTACTATGAATTTACTATTGTGCAAGGCACTGAGGATCGAGGCATACACTAGCAAAATTCAGTAGTTTTTGCTTTCAGGGAATTATGATGTAGATGATAAAAACAAGCTATAACATGAAAAGTGAAGCAATACGTTAAGATATGTTTTATGTCATTTTGTAGTTTAAGTCGTTAATGGCTGTATATTCTAAGTGACAATATCACTGAACCATGGTGGTAGCAAAATTCTTGAGAAAAATGTGACCTATATTGGCTCAAATCAGCTTTTTGCTTTTCTTGAATTCTCCTTATGACAATCTTTTCTCCAAATTGACACCCTGGTTTTGAAGTCCCTGCTATAGCTTGGTCAAGTTCTACATAATCTCAAATTCCACATTGCTCCTTTCTCCTGTCGGGAGTGAGGACAAGGTGGTCACAGTGCCATTTGTAAGCCCTGGTCAGTCTAAGTTCTAGGCCCAATTCCCATGTGAACAGCATCAAGACACTTAAACTCTAAACTGGCTCTGCCTATCCATGACACTTTCATCAACTGACCTGTTCCCTCCTTCTCACAGCAGCTCTTGCAGGAAGTAGATATGATCTAGAAAGTATAGGGTCAGCCTCCTTCATAGAATTTTTGGGAGTTCAGTGGTCTGTGGGCATATGGGAATATCTACTGTCTTACTCACCTAGTTCTCCACACTCCATGGTAATTCTATAGTTTGCCCTTCATCCTTTTAGTGCATATAATTTCCACTTAAATTATCAGAGTTAGTTTCTGTTACTTCTAAAAAGAACTCTGATTAATACGCTCCCTTCCTCTGAATCTGAAGCTTGAGAAAGTTTCAAGCCCTTCACAATTCCTAAGGGGATAACATGATATGATTTATTGCCTCCTCCACATTTCCAGAAGGACTACCTAAATAATTACCCAGTGCCCTGAAAACTGCTGACTTTTTCCAATTAATGCCTGCTAGGATCTCTGATACTCTGTATTCCCATCCTTGTCTATCATTCATCCTCTCTGATATGTTTAGAGTATCCTTTGAATAATATCATGGCCTTTCTTCCTAGATGCATTCCTCTCCAGTTCTGTCAGCTGAGCCCAGCATCTCCCACTTCTCCTATCCTTGTGTCATCAATTATTCTGTTTCTACCAATGCAACATTTCATATCTCCTTTTCTTTCTCTTGTGATCTTTGCTATGCTTCCATATTACATTTGCTACTTGCATTATTCTTGCTACTATCCTCATCCTTTCAACATTAATCCAAAACTAAACTTCAGAATCCTCTAGGAGAAATCCCACTCACATCTATTTAATCTGAATCTTTGTTGATGGAGCCCTGTGAAGGGAATATATATTTTTATAAATCCCCCAAATCATTTATTCATAGCCATTTAGAATATATCACTCAGATCATAACATTCTTCTCAATAAGCCTCCCTCCTCTTTTCATTTAGAGCTCTGTGTACTCAGCTTTGATTGCTACATCCACAGTCACTCCAGAGTCAAGGGATTTGGACCTTCATGCCCTTCAAAGAAGAAATGAATTCTAATCTGTTTTATGACACCATTGACTTGTTCATATCCACATGGAATGGAACCACATAGACCAACAAGTGTTGTACGGGCTTTTTTTAAGGCCCAGGAATGGCTCCTGTCTGTTTATTATCTACTAATTCTCAGTTCCAGAATAACAAACCCAATAGTTTTCTATGTATCATGTCCCCTCTAATATCATTCTGTATCATCATCCTTTATAAATACTGATACATAACATTATACCTGGTTATATAATTATTTGATATACATTAGTCTTTTTCATGATAGGTTTTTGGAAAACAGGGGCTGCATTTTGTAGTATGCATAGAGTAGTTAGTTCCTGGCATATAGTAAACATTCAATAAATATATATTAAATAAGTGAATAAATATCTCTGCCTAAGTATTTCATGGGTCCCTCAAATATAACGTTTTTGCATGTTTAAAAATGAAATATTATCTTTTCTCCAAAGTTATCTTCTGCTTTATGAGTTGTCTTTTTCCATAAATTTTTAATTTAAGAATAGTTTTAAATTTACAGTCATTCATGTTTACTGTCTCTATGGTTTTGGCTCGTCCACAATGTCATGTACATAAAATAGTACAGTATGTTGTTTTTCAGGCTGACTTTGTTCACATGGAATATGCCTTTACATTCATCCATGTTTTTGTATGACTTGTTAGCTCATTCCTTTTTATTGCTGAATGTTCTATGTATGTAGCACAGTCTGTACACCATTCACCTGCTGCAGGACATCTCAGTTGCTTCTAAATTTTAGCAATTATGTTGATAATTGTTGATAACTGCCATCAACAGTTATCTGTAATTTTTGTGTGGACCTGAGTTTTCAAATCAGTTGGAATAAATTTTCTAGGATACAATGACCCAATAAGTTTGCTTAGTCCCTTTAGTCCCTTAAACTGCAAACTATCATTCACAGTGACTGTACTATTTTACAGTCCCACCAGCAGTGAAGGAGAGTCCTTGTTTCACATCCTCAGCAACAGTTGGTATTATCATATATTTCCCTTGATTTTGCCATTCTAATATATGTGCAGTGGTATCTCTGTTGTTTTTGTTTGCATTTCTAT
The DNA here is from genome assembly GCF_009764315.1 of Trachypithecus francoisi. Classification (NCBI taxonomy): domain Eukaryota; kingdom Metazoa; phylum Chordata; class Mammalia; order Primates; family Cercopithecidae; genus Trachypithecus; species Trachypithecus francoisi. Next base: position 51,272,537 of record NW_022681455.1, read on the forward strand.
AATGACAAATGATGAGCATTGGATTGTGTTTGACTTTTTGACTAGCTACATCTTATTCAGCTCTGTCTTCTCAATTCCTAGACTACCTGGCACAGAACACATAGTCCTTAAATTTTTCAGATAACTGACTGACTGGGGATCTAGGGCCAAATTTGTGGTTATGGTCTTCAGAATGGAATTTGTGCCATATTTTGCCCATTCAAGGCTTAAAGCAGTGCCAGGAGTATAGTAGCCTGATGATATGCTTGTAGATATTAACTGTGGAAAACCCAAATTAAATATGAGCCTCATTCATTTGCTTATTCTCTAGTATTTGCTGAACACTATAGACTGAATGCTTTTTCCCCGCTCCGCGACTCCCCCATCTATCTTCTATTCTATGGGCTAAGATGAGAGCTGCAAAACATTTGTTTATTCCGCCTAGCATGATACTATTTGTATTTTCAAAAATGAAATGAAAATAAAATCCATCTCATTTTTTCATTAATGGACTTCCCATTTGGTCTCAGTGGAATACTGTTTATAGCTGTCTCAAATATTAATGCGTATGCTCTGAGGATTTTATTCTTTTCCAAAATGTAAGTCCATAAGAGCTTAAGAGTGAGTTCTCAGGAAGAAATAAACAGCGAAGAAAAAAAAAAAATCCAAAAGGCACACAATTAAGAAACTATATCAGGCATCCTTCCACATGCTCACAAATCCAATGATTTGCTTACTGAAAGTGTATTGACTCGTATGCCTCTCACATCATTTGCTCGACTGTGGTATTACACAGAAGGACACATATACACATAACCTCAAAGCTCTGCTATTTTAAAATCCCAAAAGGCCACTGGATTTGAGTTGGTGGATATTGAATAAATTTGGGTGAAGGGGAGGCAGAGAGCAAGTGAGAGCATTTTGACTGTCAAGCAAGCCACACATACAAGGCACTGAGACTAGGCTGGACACCTTCCAGGAGTATCAGGATTGCAATCTTACAATCTTAGAGGACACATTGTTTGCCAAGCTTAGTGTCCTAATGAAGGGGTGAAGCTTTCACTCTTGGTTCCTGTCCAGAATTACCTCAGTTACAGTTTTGCTTATGTCTTAAGATTTTAATCCCTTTAAAAATTACTATGAGACATTTGTGGTATACTGGGATGGGATGCTTCTAAGAATGGTATTCATGAGGACACCAGATGACTAAACATTAGGAAAGGGGTACAGAGATGGGAGAAGGTGGGAGGAAGAGGAAAAGAATTTAATTTCTAGGGGTAGCTTTGCTTTCCCATAAGTAAATACTATCTATCACATAACTACATTTGAAATAGTTTCTCGTGAATAAATTAAGTATTTCTTTTATTCTGTGGTAATTATGATAATGTAAACTCCAATAATTTACTGTTTTTATCTAAACTCATACTGAATCCAGAAGCCTCCCCATCCCCTAGTTGCCCTAATTCTTATAAATGATCTTTAGTTGGCATAAGTGAAAATGAAAGTCTCATGAAAAATAACTAATGTGAATATTATGCATTCTGGCATCTTCTTTTTCTATTCACCTAACTTGAAATCCTCTTTATTTTGATCCCATGAACTTTTTGTGCTGTTCTCCTGTCATACTGTACTGTAAGATTCTCCTGCTCATGTCTATAAATTCTTAGCACTTTTCTCCTTCTTTCCTTTGTTTACCTGTTCCTCTACCAAGAATGTTCTCCCTCCCAAATGTTTGAAAGTTCTTGGGGCGCCCGCCATTGCTGAGGCTTAAGTAGGTAAACAAAGCCGCTGGGAAGCTCGAACTGGGTGGAGCTCACAGCAGCTCAAGGAAGCCTGCCTGTCTCTGTAGACTCTACCTCTGCGGACAGCGCACAGCTGCAGCCCATTAGGGGAAAGAGCGGGGGCGGTGCAGACGCCAACGACTCTGTCTGACAGCCTTGGGGAGAGCCGTGGATCTCCTAACGCGGAGGTTGAGATCCGAGAACGGACAGACTGCCTGCTCAGGTGGGTCCCTGACCCCTGAGTAGCCTAGCTGGGAGACATCCCCCACTAGGGGCAGTCTGACACCCCACACCTCACAGGGTGGCGTCACCCCTGAGAGGAAACTTCCAAAGAAAGAATCAGACAGGTACACTCGCTGTTCAGCAATATTCTATCTTCGGCAACCTCTGCTGCTGATACCCAGGCAAACAGGGTCTGGAGTGGACCTCAAGCAATCTCCAACAGACCAACAGACAGTCCTTCTGACTGTCAGACGGAAAACTATCAAACAGGAAGGACACCTATACCAAAACCCCATCCGTACGTCACCATCATCAAAGTCCAGAGACAGATAAAACCACAAAGATGGGGAAGAAGCAGGGCAGAAAAGCTGGAAATTCAAAAAATAAGAGCGCATCTCCCCCTGCAAAGGAGCGCAGCCCATCGCCAGCAACGGATCAAAGCTGGTCAGAGAATGACTTTGACGAGATGAGAGAAGAAGGCTTCAGTCCATCAAACCTCTCAGAGCTAAAGGAGGAATTACGTACCCAGCGCAAAGAAACTAAAAATCTTGAAAAAAAAAGTGGAAGAATTGACAGCTAGATTAATTAATGCAGAGAAGATCATAAACGAAATGACAGAGATGAAAACCATGACACGAGAAATACGTGACAAATGCACAAGCTTCAGTAACCGACTCGATCAACTGGAAGAAAGAGTATCAGCGATTGAGGATCAAATGAATGAAATGAAGCGAGAAGAGAAACCAAAAGAAAAAAGAAGAAAAAGAAATGAACAAAGCCTGCAAGAAGTATGGGATTATGTAAAAAGACCAAATCTACCTCTGATTGGGGTGCCTGAAAGTGAGGGGGAAAATGGAACCAAGTTGGAAAACACTCTTCAGGATATCATCCAGGAGAACTTCCCCAACCTAGTAGGGCAGGCCAACATTCAAATTCAGGAAATACAGAGAACGCCACAAAGATACTCCTCCAGAAGAGCAACTCCAAGACACATAATTGCCAGATTCACCAAAGTTGAAATGAAGGAAAAAATCTTAAGGGCAGCCAGAGAGAAAGGTCGGGTTACCCACAAAGGGAAGCCCATCAGACTAACAGCAGACCTCTCGGCAGAAACTCTACAAGCCAGAAGAGAGTGGGGGCCAATATTCAACGTTCTTAAAGAAAAGAATTCTCAACCCAGAATTTCATATCCAGCCAAACTAAGTTCATCAGTGAAGGAGAAATAAAATACTTTACAGATAAGCAAATGCTTAGAGATTTTGTCACCACCAGGCCTGCCTTACAAGAGACCCTGAAGGAAGCCTAAACATGGAAAGGAACAAGCGGTACCAGCCATTGCAAAAACATGCCAAAATGTAAAGACCATCGAGGCTAGGAAGAAACTGCATCAACTAACGAGCAAAATAACCAGTTAATATCATAATGACAGGATCAAGTTCACACATAACAATACTAACCTTAAATGTCAATGGACTAAATGCTCCAATTAAAAGACACAGACTGGCAAACTGGATCAAGAGTCAAGACCCATCAGTCTGCTGTATTCAGGAGACCCATCTCACATGCAGAGACATACATAGGCTCAAAATAAAGGGATGGAGGAAGATCTACCAAGCAAATGGAGAACAAAAAAAAGCAGGGGTTGCAATCCTAGTCTCTGATAAAACAGACTTAAACCATCAAAGATCAAAAGAGACAAAGAAGGCCATTACATCATGGTAAAGGGATCAATTCAACAGGAAGAGCTAACTCTCCTAAATATATATGCACCCAATACAGGAGCACCCAGATTCATAAAGCAAGTCCTTAGAGACCTACAAAGAGACTTAGACTCCCATACAATAATAATGGGAGACTTCAACACTCCACTGTCAACATTAGACAGATCAACGAGACAGAAAGTTAACAAGGATATCCAGGAATTGAACTCATCTCTGCACCAAGCAGACCTAATAGACATCTATAGAACTCTCCACCCCAAATCAACAGAATATACATTCTTCTCAGCACCACATCGCACTTATTCCAAAATTGACCACATAATTGGAAGTAAAGCACTCCTCAGCAAATATACAAGAACAGAAATTATAACAAACTGTCTCTCAGACCACAGTGCAATCAAACTAGAACTCAGGACTAAGAAACTCAATCCAAACCGCTCAACTACATGGAAACTGAGCAACCTGCTCCTGAATGACTACTGGGTACATAACGAAATGAAAGCAGAAATAAAGATGTTCTTTGAAACCAATGAGAACAAAGATACAACATACCAGAATCTCTGGGACACATTTAAAGCAGTGTGTAGAGGGAAATTTATAGCACTAAATGCCCACAAGAGAAAGCAGGAGAGATCTAAAATTGACACTCTAACATCACAATTAAAAGAACTAGAGAGGCAAGAGCAAACACATTCAACAGCTAGCAGAAGGCAAGAAATAACTAAGATCAGAGCAGAACTGAAGGAGATAGAGACACAAAAAACCCTCCAAAAAATCAATGAATCCAGGAGTTGGTTTTTTGAAAAGATCAACAAAATTGACAGACCGCTAGCTAGACTAATAAAGAAGAAAAGAGAGAGGAATCAAATAGACGCAATAAAAAATGATAAAGGGGATATCACCACCGACCCCACAGAAATACAAAATACCATCAGAGAATACTATAAACACCTCTACGCAAATCAACTAGAAAATCTAGAAGAAATGGATAATTTCCTGGACACTTACACTCTCCCAAGACTAAACCAGGAAGAAGTTGAATCCCTGAATAGACCAATAGCAGGCTCTGAAATTGAGGCAACAATTAATAGCCTACCCACCAAAAAAAGTCCAGGACCAGATGGATTCACAGCTGAGTTCTACCAGAGGTACAAGGAGGAGCTGGTACCATTCCTTCTGAAACTATTTCAATCAATAGAAAAAGAGGGAATCCTCCCTAACTCTTTTATGAGGCCAACATCATCCTGATACCAAAGCCTGGCAGAGACACAACAAAAAGAGAGAATTTTAGACCAATATCCCTGATGAACATCGATGCAAAAATCCTCAATAAAATACTGGCAAACCGGATTCAGCAGCACATCAAAAAGCTTATCCACCATGATCAAGTGGGCTTCATCCCTGGGATGCAAGGCTGGTTCAACATTCGCAAATCAATAAACGTAATCCAGCATATAAACAGAACCAAAGACAAGAACCACATGATTATCTCAATAGATGCAGAAAAGGCTTTTGACAAAATTCAACAGCCCTTTATGCTAAAAACGCTCAATAAATTGGTATTGATGGAACGTACCTCAAAATAATAAGAGCTATTTATGACAAACCCACAGCTAATATCATACTGAATGGGCAAAAACTGGAAAAATTCCCTTTGAAAACTGGCACAAGACAGGGATGCCCTCTCTCACCACTCCTATTCAACATAGTGTTGGAAGTTCTGGCTAGGGCAATCAGGCAAGAGAAAGAAATCAAGGGTATCCAGTTAGGAAAAGAAGAAGTCAAATTGTCCCTGTTTGCAGATGACATGATTGTATATTTAGAAAACCCCATTGTCTCAGCCCAAAATCTGCTTAAGCTGATAAGCAACTTCAGCAAAGTCTCAGGATACAAAATTAATGTGCAAAAATCCCAAGCATTCTTATACACCAGTAACAGACAAGCAGAGAGCCAAATCAGGAATGAACTTCCATTCACAATTGCTTCAAAGAGAATCAAATACCTAGAAATCCAGCTTACAAGGGATGTAAAGGACCTCTTCAAGGAGAACTACAAACCACTGCTCAGTGAAATCAAAGAGGACACAAACAAATGGAAGAACATACCATGCTCATGGATAGGAAGAATCAATATCGTGAAAATGGCCATACTGCCCAAGGTGATTTATAGATTCAATGCCATCCCCATCAAGCTACCAATGACTTTCTTCACAGAATTGGAAAAAACGGCTTTAAAGTTCATATGGAACCAAAAAAGAGCCCGCATTGCCAAGACAATCCTAAGTCAAAAGGACAAAGCTGGAGGCGTCACGCTACCTGACTTCAAACTATACTACAAGGCTACAGTAACCAAAACAGCATGGTACTGGTACCACAACAGAGATATAGACCAATGGAACAGAACAGAGTCCTCAGAAATAATACCACACATCTACAGCCATCTGATCTTTGACAAACCTGAGAGAAACAAGAAATGGGGAAAGGATTCCCTATTTAATAAATGGTGCTGGGAAAATTGGCTAGCCATAAGTAGAAAGCTGAAACTGGATCCTTTCCTTACCCCTTATACGAAAATTAATTCAAGATGGATTAGAGACTTAAATGTTAGACCTAATACCATAAAAACCCTAGAAGAAAATCTAGGTAGTACCATTCAGGACATAGGCATGGGCAAGGACTTCATGTCTAAAACACCAAAAGCAACGGCAGCAAAAGCAAAAATTGACACATGGGATCTAATTAAACTAAAGAGCTTTTGCACAGCCAAAGAAACTACCATCAGAGTGAACAGGCAACCTACAGAATGGGAAAAAATTTTTGCAACCTACTCATCTGACAAAGGGCTAATATCCAGAATCTACAAAGAACTCAAACAAATATACAAGAAAAAAGCAAACAACCCCATCAAAAAGTGGGGAAAGGATATGAACAGACATTTCTCAAAAGAAGACATCCATACAGCCAACAGACACATGAAAAAATGCTCATCATCACTCGCCATCAGAGAAATGCAAATCAAAACCACAATGAGATACCATCTCACACCAGTTAGAATGGCAATCATTAAGAAGTCAGGAAACAACAGGTGTTGGAGAGGATGTGGAGAAATAGGAACACTTTTACACTGTTGGTGGGATTGTAAACTAGTTCAACCATTATGGAAAACAGTATGGCGATTCCTCAAGGATCTAGAACTAGATGTACCATATGACCCAGCCATCCCACTACTGGGTATATACCCAAAGGATTATAAATTACTCTACTACAAAGACACATGCACACGTTTATTTATTGTGGCACTATTCACAATAGCAAAGACTTGGAATCAACTCAAATGTCCATCTGTGACAGACTGGATTAAGAAAATGTGGCACATATACACCATGGAATACTATGCAGCCATCAAAAAGGATGAGTTTGCTTCCTTTGTAGGGACATGGATGCAGCTGGAAACCATCATTCTTAGCAAACTATCACAAGAAGAGAAAACCAAACACCGCATGTTCTCACTCATAGGTGGGAACTGAACAATGAGATCACTGGACTCGGGAAGGGGAACATCACACACTGGGGCCTATCATGGGGAGGGGGGAGGAGGGAGGGATTGCATTGGGGAGTTATACATGATATAAACGTCATGCACATGTACCCTAGAACTTAAAGTATAAAAAAAAAAAAAAAAAAAAAAAAAAAAAAAAAGAAAGTTCTGATTTACCTGTGGGTTCCTGCTGGGCACACTCTCTTTCTCCTCTCGGCAAGCTTAGTGGTAGTAAAAGCAAGCATCAGTCCTTGCCAAGGCATGTTAATCTTTTAAGGCTGTTAATAGTTTCTGTGTTATTTTGTACTTAATTTTTTTGTTTGTTTGTTTCTCCGTGACTCCATTAGATTATGTGTGTGTGTATGATTCATCTTTGCTTCTGCCAGAGCTCCTAGCCTAAATTCTATGTGCAGAAATGGATCCAGCAAAGGTATAGCATAAACATTCATATGTTCATTTGTGTGTGCATTTATTTATTTATGTATTCATCCGATAGACAATACATACTTAAGGGACTTAGTCTTAATGGATAATGTCCATTGAATGAATACATAAATAAATGAATGCACAAACAAATAAAGATATGAATGTTTATGCTATACTTTTGCTGGGTCCAATTCTGCTTTTCTATCCAGCCACTTTTGAAGCCAGCTCACAAGTTTGTTTTTACTTGTGGAAAATCGTTATGTTCTTTTTCTTTCCTACAAATAGTTCCAGAAGGTACACAGAGGAACTCTTCTTGAGGCCTTAATGAAGCAAGTGGCTATGTTGGAGAAGCCTATGTGGCAAAAGAACAACAGAATAGCTCTAGGGACTGTGGGCATTCTATAAAACCCAAGGGTGGCCTCTAGCCAACAGCTAGAAAAAAATTTGGGATGTTCAGTCATATAGTTGCAAAGAAATGAATTCTGCCAACATCCTTAATGAGCTTGCAAGTGAATTCTTCCCCTGTTGAGTTTTCAGTTGAAAGTGCATCCTGTCTATAAAAATTGAAAATAAAATAAATTAAAAGAAGAAAATGTATCCTGACCAACACCTTGATTACAGAGTTGTGAGATCCTGAGCAGAAGACCCAGTTAGCTATACGTGGAATAAACTGATAATAATTTTTGTATTGTTTTAAAGCTAAGATTGGGGAAATTTGTTATACAGTAATAGAAAATTAATATAATGCTTTAGGTCATCTACATGATATAGGAATTGTGTCTTCAGACTTGTGTTTTGTAGCTGACAACATCCTAACTGATACCCTCACCCAAGGATTACAGTGTCCCAAGGCAGGAGGAAGGGGAGGGACTGTATCTTCTCACATGTCTCTTTTTCTAAAACAAAGAAACCATTTTCCAGAGCTACTCCTTCCTAACTAGCAGTTTTGACCTTCCATTTATTGCCCAGAATTGCACCTCATTCTCATTCCTGAACTGGAATGCTAATATCCTGATCACCTTGGACTCATCCAGAATTATCCCCTGGGCCTGGAGAGAGTCCAGCTACTTCTGTTACATGTTACTATTCGCAAGTTGAACAAAACTAGGGTTTTGGTGGCAAGAGAAAAGGAGTAAGTGATGATGTGCGTACACAATTACGATATCTGCATCAGAAAGAACAATGTGGTTCCAGTTTTCCGTTCGTAAAAGTAGGGACCTAGATTAGTTCAAGGTCTGTAGAAAGATCTGAACATTGATGGTTTCTTCGTGGAGCAACTATCAATGATAGACACCTGGACTTCTCTGTGGATCCCAAAATCAAGCCCACCCTATTAAACCCTGACACCAGACTGACCCGTGTGCCCCCAGGCTCTAAAAGACCCTGGATCCGGGTCAATTCCAGCAGACCCCAGTGCCAGTATGGCCTCTTACGTGCTCAGGCTCCAGGACTACACCTGAAAATTGCGGACCCATGCACTCCTGCGAATCCAGACTCAGATTGCTCCCCATGGTTCCAGGCAACAGACCCCTCTTGGATGTAGGATCAAAGTCTGCCCCAGCACCAGCTCAGCTCCTATGAATCCAGGCTTTAGGCAGGGCCCCACAGATACAGGCTCCAATACCCCTCTCTTCCAGCGACCTAGCACCCAGGCCCACCCCCATAAACTACAGTACTGAGCCTGCCTGTGTAGACCCAAACCCCAGGCATGTCTCAGTGGAACCAGGCAGCCTACTGATGATAAAAATTATAAATTATACAGTGTTATATGTCAATTCTACTCAATAAAGCTGGGAGATAAATAAATAAAACAAAAAATAATTTAAAAAAATTTAAAAATTAAAAGAAAGCTTTCTGCACTAAGGTAAGATTCAGGGATAATTGTCAAAAGAACAGTTTCACTCAGGGCAAAGTTTCACTACCAACAACACTAGCATTGTTGATGGGATTGGTTTGCCTAGGACAGTCCTAGTTTTCCCTTATGTTCCAGTGCAATTGTAATTACTTCGTCTTAAACACTTTTTATTCTGATTTGGATGATGAGCTATATGATAATCCTAACTCTTGTTCCTGATAAGGTGTGATCAGAGATTTCCTATGACTACTTCTCTTTTTAAAAGACATTTCAGGTTCTGGACTGCTCCCATGTGAACTTCATAGTCCAGACATTAGTTCTGGATGCTACATAGAAGTTACAGTTCTTTTTGGTTTTGGTTTTGTTTTTTTGGTGGAATATTAGGACCATGTAGAAAATTTTATTTTTACCAGCTATAATCTTCATTAATAACTACAATTCTACATTTAGATATACATTTTTAATTGTTTTCCCCCAAATTCAAATGCAGATACCCATGGCCCAGAAGAAGTTAATTAGAATTAAAATTAGGTTAGATAAGAACTTCAAGTCAGTTAGACCTATTGAATAAAAAATGATTCCTTATTTTTAGATATTTATCATTCTTTCTCAATTATGAAATGATTTATATGGGGTACAGGCCATTCATGGGAGTGAAGTCTTTCATGAAATCTAGGAAAATTCTATATCACTGGTGCAATTCAAATGAAACTAATTCAAAGTGAATTTACAGGATTATTGAAAGTGTAAATGCAAACAAGGTGATTTATCATCTTTCCACAAATAATTTGGACTGAAACTGTTGATACATTAACCTAGACATTATCTTACATTTCCTGAGAACTAACATTGACTAAGGATCTTTTTGATCAGAGTATATAAGAAAGGAACTAAAAAAGAAAAACATATTTCGATAAAGCAAAAAGCAATATGGACATTATTTATTTATTTCACAGTAAAATACAGTATAACTGGCAAAGTGTTGAAGCTGATAACTATTCATTGTTAGGTAACTGATTTATACATTACAGACCAACACAAGTTTATGCTGTCCTGTCATTACATTTTACTATAATTATATCATGATACATATAAACTTAGAAATTATCATACTCCAAAAATGATTTAACAGCACATTTTATGCATCTTAATAATCACAGACTCAGACTCTTAATCTTTTCAAAAACAGGGATGCTAAATTCTACCCTTGTTCTGAACTTCATAATGCTTTTCATAGAAGATTATCATCTCTGTGTCTCCAACATTTTACATGCCTCGAAAACCTATGTATGGAATGGAAGGTAGACATTTAGGGGTACTGTAGGTCATAAAATTTGCTTCAATTTTTCTTAATCCTAAATAAGCCTTATTTTCCAGTCTCAGTTTTAAGAGGTAAAAATATATCATCTTCTACTACTAAAGTACTAAAACTAGAAATTTTCCTTAAAAGATATTTTAAATATAGAATGATTGCAAAACATTACGCTTTTCCTTTAGTATAAACGCCATAGGCAGCACATGACCCTGTGCCTGCTCTGAGCTCTGTGCATTTCCTAAATAAACATCTAGAGTTTGCTATTCTATCATAAGCATGTAGCTCATCACCTTAAAGGCATGATTAAACTAGAGAAACACAAAAGCCATTGGTACAAACTACAGGCATATAAGCGCAACAAAGGGAAATTTTCTGTCAAAGCAGTACCACATTAATTTGCCCCTCCATACTTAATCATGCATGATAGGTTTTATTGCTGCTTCTATCATCTTACTTTTATTAAGACTGCTATCAAACTCAAAATCCAATGATTTTATTAGCACAGGTGCCTAACAAATAAAAAGCAAAACATATTTTTGCATAGAAATTTAGAGTTATACCTAATGACTTAATTTTTATTTTTGTCATTAAAGTTAGACTACAAAGGTAGGAAAATCTTATGGCAAATATCTTAGTGTCTTTAAAAAGCAAATATTATTAATATTGGTATATGTTCCTACTATTTCTCTGTTCCACAGTAGCTCTTTTAAAAAAATGTCCCCAAAGGCCTCATTTGACATAAGTTTTAGAGAACCACCTGTGTGAAAACACAAAGACCAAATATGCATAATACACACATTTAAAGTGACAATAATCAGAAGGTTAAAATGACCATGGAGTGAAGCCAAACTTAACACAGAGAACATTGCTCAATTGCTCTTTTGTGCTCAGAAATTCGGTGACTTAAGACTCTCAAAGCACAAAGAAGTGTCTTGGAAGAATTTTTCCCCACCTGTGTGAACTCCACCAACATTCCCCTAAGTCACCATAAATAACTATATGTTAAAAAAACAAAAATAAAAATAAATACAACAAAAAAGTGCTTCTTATGCAAAAGCAACTTTAAGACAAGATCTCAAAGATATAACCACAGAACACATAGGAGTAACCTAAATAAGGAAAGTCTTAAAAAATGTACTATAAGAAGAGTTTTTCCGGTGTTATCTTCTAGAATTTTTGTAGTTTCAGGTCTTAGATTTAAGTCCTAGCTCCATCTTGAGTTGATTTTTGTATAAGGTGAGAGATGAGGATCCAATTTCATTCTCCTACATGTGGTTAGCCGATTATCCCAGCATCATTTGTTGAATAGAGTGTCCTTTCCCCACTTTATGTTTGTGTTTGCTTTTTCAAAGCTCAGTTGGGTATAAGTATTTGGGTTTATTGCAGGGTTCTCTATTCAGCTCCATCAGTATACGAGCCTATCTTTATACCAGTACCATGATGTTTTGGTGACTATGGGCTTATAGTATAGCTTGAAATCAGGCAATGTGATAGCTGCAGATTTGTTATTTTTGTTTAGTCTTGCTTTGGCTATGCAGGCTTTTTGTTTGTTTGTTTGTTTCATATAAATTTTAGGATTGTTTTTGCTAGTTCTGTGAAGAATGATGGTGGTATTTTGATGTAAATTGCATTGAATTGCATACTGCTTTTGGCAATATGGTCACATTCACAATATTGATTCTACCCATCCATGAGCATAGAATGTGTTTCCATTTGTTTGTGTCATCTATGATTTCATTCAGCTGTGTTATATAGTTTTCCTTGTAGAGGTCTTTCACCTCATGGTTAGGCAAGGATTTCATGACCAAAAACCCAAAAGTAAGTGCAAGTAAAAACAGAGATAATTAGCTGGGACTCGAGTAAGCTAAAGAGCTTTTACACAGCAAAAGGAACAGTCAGCAGAGTAAACAGACAATCCACAAAATGGGAGAAAATCTTCATTCACAATCTATACATCTGACAAAAAACTAATATCCAGAATCTGCAAATAACTCAAACAAATCAGCAGGAAAAAAACAATCAAACTCACCAAAAAGCGGACTAAGGGCATGAAAACATTTCTTAAAAGAAAATGTACAAATGGCCAATAAACATGAAAAAATGCTCAACATCACTAATGATCAGGGAAACGCAAATCAAAACCACAATGTGATACCACCTTACTCCTGCAAGAATGGCCATAATAAAAAAAAAATTTTAAATGGATGTTGGCATGGACTCGGTGAACAGGGAACACTTCTACACTGCCATGGGAATGTAAACTAGTACAACCACTGTGAAAAACAGTGTGGAGATTCCTTAAAGAAATAAAAGTAGAACTACCATTTGATCTAGAAATCCCACTACTGGGTGTTTACTCAGAGGAAAAGAAGTCGTTATACGAAAAGATACTTGTGCATGCATGTTTATATCAGCACAATTCACAATTGCAAAAATATGGAACCAACACAAATGCCCATCAATCAACAAGTGGATAAAGAAACAGTGGTATATATATATATATATGATGGAATATTACTCAGCAATAAAAATGAATGAATTATTGTCATTCACAGCAACCTGGATGAGATTGGAGACTGTTATTCTAAGTGAAGTAACTCAGGAATGGAAAACCAAACATTTTGTGTTCTCACGCATAAGTGGGAGCTAAGCTATGAGGATGCAAAGACATAAGAATGATACAATGGACTTTGTGGACTCAGTGGGGAAAGGGTGGGAAGTGTGTGAGGGATAAAATGTATAAATTGGGTGTAGTGTATACTGCTCAGGCGATGGGTGCACCAAAATCTCAAAAATCACCACTAAAGAACTTATTCATGTAACCAAACACCACCTGTTCCCTAATAACCTATGAAAATAAAAAATTTATATATATATATGTGTGTGTGTGTGTGTGTGTGTGTGTGTATACTATATGAATGAAAGTCTAAAATCCTATCAAAAGACATAACTGGAAAATGCAAAGTTATATTTTGTTCCAAACATTCTGGAGATTACTAAGAAATATCATCTGAGGCAACTGTTCTCCTCTTCTCCCTCATTTTTTACCTTTACCCTCACCCACCTCCATCTCCTTCATTGCTGTTTTTCCCCATCATGGCTGTTGATTACTTACAATCTCACTTAGAAATAAAGCAAAAGCACACAAAGCCATAGAAACAACACGGGAGTCAAAGAGTAGTGTCACAAGATCTTAGGCCAAACCTGTATCTTCTCATCAGGACCAGAGCAAAACCTAACTTGTCTTCCAGCCTCCAATGTTGCCATTGTCCCTTCACCCACTTCTCTTTCTCACATAATTGATAATTCAAAAGTGTCTACCACATCATCTTCCTTTCCTGTTTCAACTTTCCAATGAATTACCTTTACTTCTAGAATGAATTTTAAAAGTTGTACCTGCTCTTACCTCTGCCTCTTTTTCTGACTTCATGTTTTATTCATCTTCCCAGCTGTCACTGGGCTTTACCCATCCTGGTTTCCTTGATGTTTCTTGAATACACTGTGCATATAAACACATAAGGGCTCTTCTCTCTGCTTTGAACACTCTTCACCCATACATTTGCATGAATTAACTTGATTTAGGTCTTGGCTCAAATGATATTTCTTTACAGAGGACTTTCCTGACCACTCTCCTAAAATGGTGCTCTCTCCCCAGAAATCTTTGCCCCTTTACCCAGTTTTGTTTTTCTCCTTAGCATTACCTGACATTTGTAAATATTTATGTATTTGTTGTTTGACTCTTCCATTAGAGTGTAAATTCCAGGACGGTAGGGATTTATCTTACTTAGTTTTACATACACAGCATCTAGAACAGTGTCCAGCATAAAATTAGTGTTCAATCAATACACATTGAATGAATAATGTCAAAGGCAGCTATGTAACTGCATGTGGGATGACCAGTGCTAGCTCCCAGGTAGTCACTGTGCACTTGGAATTGCCAGAGAAGTCCTCAAAGGAGGAATCACACTTAGAGTTGGATGGGAAGAATGGGTAGATAACTTTTACCAATCAACTGATCTCTAATAACAGATTAATACCCTGAAGTTGTGGGGCATTACTGAAATGAAAAATCATTAGGCATGTCATAGACTACCCTTTGGAAGGGTTCTACATCTTAGCACCTATTTTGGCCAAGTTCAGGACAACATACTTAAGTAAAAAAAGCAAAATGAAATGAGTGTTTGGGAACACATGCTGTCTTAAATTTGTAAATTATTTGCTGGCTGGAGTCACTGATGGCTAAGCTTGCACATGAGGATGTTGGCAGTGCGGTAGGCTGTACTTGAAATGTTTCAGGGAGTAGGCCCTGAAACAAAGCCTGTGGTGGGGGCAAGTGTTGTTCTTTGAATAATGAATAGTTTCTTTGAATAACAAGTTTAGAGGGAATTTGGATTACTTTAAAAAACAGTTGTAATACCAAACCAACCAAACTGGAAAGGGCCCATGATGTCCCTTGGCTTCTTTATGGGAGGGCTAGAAAGCCGGCCTGGCATCCATGGACAGTGTCTCTGGGGGCATGGCAGGGTGGGCTCCTTGGAAGATAAGCTAAGGTGGAGTATGTTTGTATTCTAGACTTTATATTCACTCTCGTTGTAGAAGTCAAGCTTCCAGTTCTGCTTGTCATTGCAGGAATATGTACCTTCATATTACTGCTCAATATTCCATTGAAAACACACACTTTTGGAGGAATGTGCATTGAGTTTGGGAGATAGAGTAATAGAGTGGAAAGTGCACAGATGCCTGGGTCAGGCTGGCCTGCCTTCATACTTCAACTTAAATGTAATAGCTGTGTGATCTTGGAAAAGTTGCTTAACTTTTGGTAGTCTCAAATTTAATATGTTATTCAAAAAAGGGGACTATTGTAAGAATTAAATACCTAGCAGAGTACTTGAACCATGGTAGAAATTCATGATATATAGTAGTAAAATTATCAATAGCCATTTTTATTAAGCAAGTACTGTGAACAAGACACCAAAATGTATTTTATAATTTGTTACCTCAATTAATCCTAATGACGGTGCTATAAAATAAGTACAACTATTAGCTTCACTTAACAAACTTAACAGGTCTGGAAACTGAGATTTCAAAAAGGTTAGTTTTTCCAAGTTCACAAAGATTATAAGTGGTAAAACCTGGGTCTAAATCCAAGCAGTATGACTGAGATTGAAACTGCTTTCAATCGCTCTTAAACTTCCTTTCAAAATAATAGGAAATTTGTAATAAGAATAATAATAATGTGGTATAACATTATTCTTTAAGCACAATGGTTTAATCATATGACAAAATAAAAGGAAAAGAATTCATTTAACAACTGGAATTTATTGAGTTACTTCTATGCTCCAGGTGCTGTGCTTTCTCTCTCTCTCGCTCTCTCTCTCTCTCTCTCTCTCTCTCTCTCTCTCTCTCTCTCTCTCTCTTTCTCTCTATGTGTGTGTGTGTGTGTGTGTGTGTATTCTCAATCTTCACAATGCTGAGGTGGATATTATTATTCTGTGTTTTACAAATGATGAAGCTGAGGCTTATAGAGAGGTTGAAAGCACTTGCTTCAAATCATTATGCAACTAAGAGCCAGAATTAGAATCTAAAGCTCATGAGAAGCAGTGGGACAGAGAGAACAGCAGAGTTGAAACCTGAAGAGGATCGAGACATGACTAGATGTGTGGGAAGAAAAATAGTTAAGGTTAGTGATCAAGGGCATTGAATGCTTTGTTATGAACCTCAGTCTTTGTCTTAAGTAATAGTTTGGAAACAGGGAACTAGCATGATCAAATCAGACATTTTACAAAGATCTCTCTGACATCAAGGTAATAGATTGACTTAGGTAGCTCATGTGGCCCAGAAATATGGCAGAAACTGTCTTGATTCCTACCAATGCCATTTCCTCCTTCTGGGCACTAGAGAAGACCAAATTTCCCAACTTCCCTTGTGGTTACATTGAGCCCGTGTGACTGAGGGACTACTTCCAGGTCTGACCATATACTGCCCTGGACAATCTTCTACACTCTTGTTTCTCTTTTCCAATGACAATGGTAAATCCCTGATTCATCACTTGGAAAGAGACTCTCAGAAGAACTAACAACCTTCACTGCTCTTTGCAATGTTAATTTAAACAAAAAAAATCATATTAAGACACTAAAATCTGGTGGTTTATCTGTTGTATCCAATCCTTTTCTTTTCTAGCCTATCCTGACTAATATTCTGTATTCTCCCCATTGGAGGGAAAGCGGATTCTATAGAGTGCATGGGCAATAGAATTAGGAAATGGGAAAGGATTATCTCCCTTGGAAAACTAAGATTGAGCACACACAATCTTGCATCATTCTATTTTTTCAGGATAGGCAGTTTTTGGTTCTAAAAATTTTGTAGGTGTTTCCTAAGAGCAAAGTTCTTTGATTCTGCCAGTGTGATAGCCAGCATTCAAGATGTCTTTGTTAGTGTTGCTTCCTGGTATTCATGCCTTTGTGTAGCTTTCTTTCACATTGAATCAGAGCTGACCTGTGTGACCAAGGAAATATTGTGAAAATGATAGTATGTGACTCCAGATAATACTATGCATTGCAGGTTCTACTTTGGTTTCTTATTTACTTTAGGAAAAACTAGGTACTATCCCAGTGAAGGCATTCCAGCAGTCCCATGGGGAAGCCCATGTAAAAATGAAGGCCTTCTGCCAATATCCAGCGCCAGCTTACCAGTCTCACAGTGAGCTACATTGGAAGAGGATCCTCCAGCCTCAGCCATGCCTTCAGTTCACTCTAGCCTCCAGCCTCTTGAGGTATCCAGCTGAGCTCCTAGGTGTTGTGGAGCAAAGATAGCCATCTCCACCATTGTGCCCATTTTGAATTCATGACATATGGAAACCAAGAGAAATAATAACTGAATATTGTTGTTATAAATAACTAAGTTTTGGGGCAGTTTTTCATGCTGCAGTAGACTAATACAGCCACCAAAGAAGCTCAGGATGGAATTAGAGAAGACCCACAGTAAAATTCCTGTGCACAAAGTGACTGTGGAGTAGGCTTGTCTGTTCCCTTGTATGGCCTTCTCGATTCTATGGTAGTTCTTTGGCAGAGCTGTGGCTACTTTTCCTCTTGTTACAGTACGTGGATCTAGGAGCAACCACAGTAGTTACTGCTCATGCCCTTTAACTGGGGAAAGAACCTAGGGGCACCTTTTCCCTTTTGAATGATGAGATATCCAAGTGGAATGTCAGGACATTTCTTTTAAGATGTGATGTCATTTCACTCCTAATTTGAATGATCTTCAAAATCAAATGCAATTAGATAGTGTTATCCTGGTTTAGACATGTGTTTCTTGTAACTGATTGAACTAAGATTCCTTTCTATGGGGGCAGGTTGACAATTATCCTGGTCAGTCCATTTTTTTCTCTTTTAAAAGCTGCAATTAAGCAGTTTTACAGTGAAAATATTGCTGGATCCAAAGTAAACGACGTGGCCTCAAGCTGTGACTTTATCTCTAAGTAGCTGGATAGCCTGGGAGAAATAACTGAATATTTTCTATCCACAAAATTCAGTTGATGCTGATGATGCCTAAATACAAAACAACAAGAATGTCATAAAAGTTGATAATATACTGAGACTGTTTTGGTAAAGTATAAAATGTTACATCAATATTGCATTTAAAGGTTACATACTAAGTGTTTGTACTGGCTCAAGCACTATTCTAAGCTTAGGAAATATGACAGCAAATAAGTCAGAGGTCATGCCCTCATAGAGATTACATTCTACTGGAGGTGAAGTGTATTAGTTTTCTATTGTCACCATAAGAAACTATTACAAGCTTAGTTGCTTACAACATATATATTTATTATTTTACAATTTGGTATGTTAGAAATTCAACCCGGATCTCACCTGGCTAAAATCAAGGTGTCAGCAAAGCTGCTTTCCTTTCAGGAGGTTCTAGGTGAGAGTCATTTTTCTTGCTTCTTCCAGCTTCTAAGAGGCTGCCTACATTCCTCAGCTCATGGCCTCCTACATCCATCTTCAAAGTTAGCATCATTGCATCTCTCTGATCAGACTTCCATAGTCACATTTCCCTTTCGTTCTTCTCTTCTGTCTCTCTCTTCTACTTTTTGCAATGACATTGGGAACACCTGCATAATCATGGTAATCTTCCCATCTTAAGATCCTTAAGGTGTAATTTTGCTACACCTTTTGCTATGTAAGGGAACATACGCACAGGTTCTGGGAATCAGAGCATGGACATCTTTAGGGGCAATTATTCTGCCTACCACATAAAGTACACTTTATTTTGGATAGAAATGCTCTAAATGACTACTTGCTTTTCAGTTTATATTAATATAGCCCAAACCATATGACATATCTCATGATTTAATTCTTGTCATTTTGTTTTTGTACCCTAGGCTTATGCCTGACTTACAAGGCAAATTAGATTTTGACTAAGAAATTTATTCCTTCCCAATTCTGTCTAGGATTTTTGCAGTTGTTTTTCTCCTTAAACTATTGGGAGGTGGGAGTGAAAAAGAACCTGACAGCCAGAGGAGAAAACTCAAATCCATTTATTATTTCTGTATAAGGCCTGTGTGCATGAGATCTCATTCATTAACCTGGATCGGGACCGGTGTTGAAATCTCATTGCTGAGATGTGATTCTATGACCCTGAGGAATGAATTTAGTTTTGAATGGATAAGAACATCAGTGGCACTCACTGTCTATTTCTGGCATATTAAATCAAGATTTTCAGAGTGTCAGAATCTGTTATAACTTGGATTGAAATACGACAACCTGTCAAAAAATGTCCACAACTGATAACGTCCCCTTGAGGTTAATAGATAAAGTTATATGACATAATTTGTATAATAGAATTCCTAAATTATTTGTCATAGAGTAACAGGGGTGGGAGGGATTTTATAAATTTGTAGTCCAATATGACTGCACCGCTGTGTAATACTTCGTCTCTTACACTTGAAACATAATTACAAAAATATATTGAGACACTTTTCAAATAAATTCAATTTGATGAGAGTTTTTAGATAATCAACGATATGTGACATATACTGCTAGGTGCTATGGTGGGTATATTAGAGAAATAAGAGATGGCTCCTACTCTCTGTGAGTTTAAACGCTCGTTGCTGTAACATGATGTAAACACAGAAAATAACTGAAGAACATAAGTCAATAGACTCTAGCCTGTTAGAGACCAGTTAACTCTGAAAGCTCAGTGGATTCTGAATACTGTGGGAAAGACTGAAGCAATGTGTAGGGACTCAAATAAGGCATTGAAAAATAAGAAGCAGGACATTGTAGGTGGATGGAGCTTTATGAGCAAAGTCCCCAAGATCAGAATGAGAATGTGATGCACGAAATACATTAAGGTTACCGAGCTGGAACAAAGGGGAGGAAGGCGTGAAATATAAGTCTGGGTAGCATTTGGGCTTATCTATTTGTGCCTATAATCGTTTGTGTGTGTGTGCTTGTGTGTCTTTGCAACATACACAGCTCAGTGCTGTGGCACAGCCACAGAAAATGTACAATGCTAATGGAGACCGTAATAATGGGAGCTTTTTTGAGTGTGTGCTAGGCATTTACATGCAGTATCTTCTTTCATCCTCACAGCAACCATATGAAGTATTTTATTTTATTTTATTTTGTTTTTTGAGACAGAGTCTCGCTCTGTCGCCCAGGCTGGAGTGCAGTGGCGCGATCTCGGCTCACTGCAAGCTCCGCCTCGCGGGTTCACGCCATTCTCCTGCCTTAGCCTCCCGAGTAGCTGGGACTACAGGTGCCCACCACCACGCCTGCTAATTTTTTTGTATTTTTAGTAGAGACGGGGTTTCACTGTGTTAGCCAGGATGGTCTCCGTCTCCTGACCTCCTGATCCACTGGCCTCAGCCTTCCAAAGTGCTGGGATTACAGGTGTGAGCCTCCGTGCCCAGTCGAAGTATTTTTTAATATCTTAGTTTTACATTTGAAAAAGCTGAAGCTCAGAAATGAAGGAGCCCATGGTCACATGATCACACAGCTAGTAAGCAACAAAGCTGGGCTTCTAATTCACTTTATTGGCCTTAGGAGACCCCATTTCCTCAAAACAGTGCTAATTATTGGCAATACAGCAATATAGCCTGCAGTGCTTTTTTGTTTGGTTGGTTCAGAGGCTTTTGGTAAAAGGGAATAATATCAACAAACTCAGGAAATGTTGTTGGTTTTTATAAAATTTTCCTCAGAATGTTATCGGCTGGTAGCAATTAGGGGTAAACTCTCATAATTAAAGAGAAAACATTTTCCATATCTGATTATTTGAGTAAAAATTTGAAAATTCATCATAGATACCCTCCTTTAGTGCAAGAAGTGTCTCACTTTGCAGTTTCAAGAACAACTTCCTTTTTTACTAAGTTTAACTATCTTAAAAGATAGCCTAGTGTAAATACCCTTTTGTACTTTGCTTTTTTAAAATTTTAACTCAACCGTACATCTTAGAAATCACATTGCATAAATTCATAGAGATCTTCCTCCTCCTCCTTTTCTTTTTTAAACAGATAGTGCTCCATTGTGTGAATAATGCATCATGGTTGCTTTTAACCACTATTCTAAATTTGGGAATCTATATTGTATCCAGTATTATGCAATTCAAAACAACGATGAAAGAAATAGCCTTCTGCATTCACATTTTTATATTTGGAGAGGTGTATCTGTGTAATTTCCTAGTTTTGATAGACATTGCCAGTTCAACCTTCACAGAGTTGTATCAATTTGCATTTCCTCATATGTAAAAGTGTCTGTTTCCTAACTCACGAATAGAATGTGTTGTCAAGTTTTTAAACTTTTCCAATCTGATAGGTGATAAATAGTATCTCAGAGGAACTTTATATTGCATTGCTCTTACCATGAGTGATATGAAACATCTTTTTCAAATGATTAAGATCCAATTTCTATCTTTTGGGGTAAATTATCTATTCATGTATTTTGCCCACGATTTGGATCTTTGTTCCTTCAATTTTTAAGATACACACACACATATAGACACCTACACACACCTATATATGGGATGTATTCACATATATATAAATACATACATATATATGCAAGATTAGCTCTTTGTGATAAATTTTACAAATATTTTCTACTGGTTTGTCATTGAATTTGAATTTGCTTATGGTGTTTTCTGTCATGCAAAGCTATTTTTTAATGTTTATTTAATCAAATGAATCACTCTTTTATTGGCTCTTTTATCTGGATTTTGACTTACCAAATAAATCTTTATCTAAATATATCTTTGCCCCAGTGATTTGAGGTGCCACCTGAATTATCTTCTCCACTCCCATAGGTAATTGTCTGTTTCTGGAATTTCTTTTCTACTCTTTTATGTGACTACTTATGTGCCAGTGCCATGCTGTTTCAATAATAGATACTTTAATATGTATTTAATAACAGGTAAAATTCATCCTCATGCACTTTTTACTTCACAGTGTTTTCCTAGCTATCTGTACATGTTTATTTTTTCCATATAAAATTTTATATCAACATATCTAGCTACAAAAAAAAGATTGTTAAGGCTTTTTATACTAAATATTTTTGCATTAAACTTATAAATTAACTTAGGGAGAACTAATATCTTTATACTATGGAATCTTCCTACACAAGATAAAGAAATGTCTTTCCAATTGTTTAAGTCTACTTCTATGGCCTTCAGGATGTATTTTAAAGTTTTTATTATATAGGTTTTGCATATTTCTTAAGTATGTTCTTAAATTATTGAAAATGTGGTTTTCTCCACTACTGTGTCCTCTACTTATTATTTGTGTATATTTAGGCTGTTAATTTCTGTATGTTTATTTTTTATCCTTTTACCCTACTTAATTCTTTATCCTTTTACCTTACTTAATTATTTCACTGTTATATGTCATTCTTTGATACGCTAGGCTTTTCCACTTATTATCATATCATCCTCAAAAGATGATACTCTTCTTTTTACCCCCATCTCTAATTCATATGTCTCCAGTTGATTTCTTTTTTCTAAGTGCATTGGCAAATGCCTCCCATAAAATGTTAAACAGTAGTGAAGATGGTGAGCATTCTTAACCTCTTCTTAATTTTGATAGAAATGCATCTCATATTTTCCCGTTAAGTAAGATGCTGGTTTTAGGACTGAGGTATGTGATATGCATGTATGTGTTTTTTTCTTAAGGATGAGAGATGAATTTCATTAAAAGCTCTTTCAGCATGTAAACATATTATTATATGATGTTTCTCCTTGTGCTAATTTTTTATTTAGATTGTTATTTGTTGAGGCTCTGTTGCGAAGTTCTATAGTAGAACTGAATTTTGAGCTTTGTATTAGAACAGAATCAATTCAAAATTCTTTCAATAAAGTGGTCTGGTCAATCCCATGTTTTTCTATAAGCCCTCTCTATTTTTAATGCATGTTTTTGCAGAGTGCTATAGTTTTCATAGGTGCCTTCAGTTGATTCAGGGAAATTTTATGGAACATATAGGTATAGTTAATCTTAACTTTCAAATCTTATATATATCTATGAACACTAGTTTTGCTTTGCCTCTCGTCAAGGATTTTATTTTCCCAGATTAGTAGCACCCAGAGAATTTGGTTATATAACTCTTCTTCAGAGTAAGTTATTTTCATTTATATGGCTGAAGTTGATCCAGGGCCTAATTCGTTAACTAAAATGGTGATGCTTTGCCAGGTAATATTGCACATAATGAGAGAAAGAGACAAAGGGAGAGAGAGAGGGAGAGAGAGAAGCAAAGGTGTATAAAGCAAAGGTATTTAAAATATAATTAACATAAAATGTTTCCAACTACTGATCTTCTAGTGGATTAGGCCCAATATACCATTTTTGAGGTGAATTGCTTCTGTCTGTGACATATATAAATACTTTTAGATACTTGTTAGCAAGCTTATTCCATGTACTGGGGACACTCAATACCCAGAAATTCACTCATTTTTAGCTATGATGAGATTACTGCTCTTCACCCTTGGCCCATGATCAACTCTCAATTTCAGAGAAAGAGTGGGAAGTACAAACATCCCTGAACATTGGGGTCCACTGCGGTCTAGCATTTCTCAGGTCCTGGGAGCTAGTCCTGCTCCATTCCTCTGGAAGTGGAGGGACCTGAACATGAGAATATGGGGAGGTCACCTCTCTCTTGCCACCATTAGGGGCATTTTCTCTTCCCCCAAAGGAAGGAATGGAAAATCACTCAGAGGTCCTGGGTATCATAATAGTTTACCTGTAGCATGTTTTAGAACTTCTCAAGTACTCACAAATGCATTATCTCTTTAAGTAGAATGCTTCAACCATTCTGGAGGCAGTCAGGACAGGTAGTTTTATTTACACTTCTGAAAATAAATAGCTGTATCTTAAAGAGGTGAAGGACAGAGATAGGATGAGAAACCATGTCGAGTGACTAAGCTTCTTTTTTTTTCTCACTAACCCTTTCTGTCTCTTGAGGCTTTTGCAATATTTGACTTTAGTTATTCAATTTATAAAGTTGACTGACGGTGGGAAGGTGGGGAAAATTAGAAGATTTATGCTGTTTTTACCACCTCTAAAACTCTGTTTCTCATAATCGCATAAACACACAATACACACACACTTCTCATGAATGCCCCATCCTCTCTATTTGAGCTATATAGTCATCCCTTGGTATCCTCCAGGGATTGGTTCCAGGCCCCTTAGAATACTTTTTTAACCCCCTAATCTCTACTTTAGCCCCAGACAATCTGTCTTCCCTGCTTGCAGCCAAAATATTGGCTTTTAAAAACCTAGATATGATCATGTCATTCTGAAGTCCAACCCCTCACTGGCTCATTGTCTCCTGTGCAAACCCAAGTTCTTTAGCTTGGTGAACCAGGCTGTCCTTGTCTTACTTCTCCTCTTCTCTGAATCTCTACCTCTGCAGATCACTGCGGGTTTCCTTAGCAGGACAGCCTGTGTGTACTGTCTCCATGCCTCTGCTGTGCCGCCTCCCTGAGAACAGTACCTGCCTGTGCATTGTGCCATGCTCACTCATCTTAAAGACTCAGCTGGTGCCTCTTCTTAGAAGTTTTTTTCTGCTGCTCCCCTATTCAGGTAGAATAGATTATTCAACCTCTGTGCTTCCATTCTGCCCCAACCAGAATTTGAATTCACTTATAGTATTTTATAGCATGTATTTCTTAACATGTTTCTCTTTGGGACTAGTTTATTTTTTATCTTTATCCTTAAAGTCTAGCACTGTTGCTGACACATAAAATTGGCACTCCAAAATATTCTTAAAATAAATTCAGCCTTTGTTACCTGGTCTCCCTTTATACCAAAGGTAGGCATTTCTGAATGGATTTGCCAGAGCAAGAAATAAAATCTTCAGTTCAGGAATAAGAGAGAGGGTTGGATCAGAGTGTTTGAGCCCATGATGACTCTGATCTCACTGTACACTTAATAGTAACACTTTTTGATTGGTTCATAGATATTAGACTATCCATGAGTACGTGAAATGCTAGCTTTAACTCTATATTCAAGAATATTATTAGGGTTGACAATAGAAAAATAGTAAATAGTTATATAGTGATTGCTATATGCCAGGTATTTTTCTTAGTACTTTGCATATTTCAGATAATTTTATCTCTGTAACAACCCCATGATATTTTTTACTGGCTATTATGCCGGTTTTTATGGATAAGAAAACTAAAGCACAGAGAAATTAAGTATCTTGCCAATGGTCACACAGCCAGTGAGCAGCAGAGCTGAGATGTGAATACTGGTGACTGGGCCCCAGAGTCTGTGCATTCCCCACTGCGTTCTACTGCCTTTCCAGTAGGCCACATATATACCAAAGGCAAATAATAACAATGATAGTTGACTCACAAAGTTCTGAGAATTAAATAAGAGAGCATTTGTGCAAATTCCAGAGCAGGGTTTGTTATACTGTTGGTGCTCAGTAAACTACCGATGAATTTTAAGAAAGATGCTAAACTCACAGTTCTGTAGATCAATCACAGATATGACAATGCACTTAATTATGAAGAACACTTAATCATGAAATCTTAATTTCCTTAACTTTAGCTCAGCTGAATACTAATTGATTTAGTCCACCACTCTCACGAAATTCGTGGATTTGTTAGATCAGTCTAAACAAATAAGTTTATTTTGCCCTAATACATATTGCAGTTATGTAACTGCAACATTTATTTTAAATTATTTACTGCATTTGAAACCCATTATGGTTCAGCAAGAAATGGAGCAAAGGTAAGTATGTAAAGGGACTAAGAAGAATTTTAAGGACCGTAAAAACCCGAATAGCAGAGGAACGGAGAGTGGCAAAGGAGAGATACAGACAAATATAACCCTGGCCCATGTTATCCTTCAAACCAAGGGGAGGGATGGAGGAAGATGGACACAGTATTAACCTCACAACTCCATGGATCCCCTCTATTAGGCTCTTCAGTCACAACTGGATGTCATTAAAATCAGGGAGCTCATCCAGCCAGCATAGGGCAGAATAACAATCATCTACTTATATTCAGAAATTTCTGGAACATACAGAATCTCCTTGCTTGTTACTGAAGTCCTCGTCTTTTAGAAATTAAGAAGAATAGAAAAAGAATTATTGCTTATCCAATCTGTAACTGAAGAAAGAGATAAAGGGAGGGAATAATAAGTCAGGGAGGTTTCCCTTCCTCACCCTAGGTGCACATTTACTGAAAAATTTATCTCTGACCATGAGCCAGTGCTGCAGATCCCCATGTGGGAGATGGCTTCAATTCATTTAAATTTGTCAGGCTGAAGAATCTTGGTGGTTTTTATAGCTGGGGGGGAACAGCAATGGATCTTTATTTTTCTGCTACTCTAAGTAGGCTTATATATGGAGGAAAACAGATTTGAGGGAAAAAAATCCAAAGTGCACAAGTTTGATTTATTTTGAACAGAGTACAGATGCCTTAAGATTAAAATATAATCTCAACGTTAGACGGTGTGTGTACGTGTAACGATCATTCACTCTGTGAATGAAAAGTAGAATTTTATGTGAAGGGCTGTTAGAAATTGTTCATAGGTGTCCTGCTTAGCATATTTTCTTGTAAAATCAAATTAGGAGAAGCAATAAATTTTCATTTTTTGAAATCAGTGCACTTAAAAATAAGCAAGAATTTATTTCATCATTTTTAGACACCTTTTGCCTGTCTGAGGTTGTCCTCATCTCTGTTTCGTCCTTGGTAGCTTTTGGTCTAGTTTGAAGCACCCGTGGCTTTTTCCTACCACCTTCCATTAGAGCCAATTCCACAGCCCAATAGACTGTTAAGAAAGTTTGAGGGGGTTTTTATGTATGGTTTCTTTCCCTGAAATTTTTCTTCTTCTTCTTCTTTTTTTTTTTAAACTTAACAGTATTTCTCCATCCAGTTATATCTCCCTTTAGTTATGCTTTAGTTATGCCTAAATAATTCTTTCTCCACTTCAGTTTTCATGCCCTTAGGATATTTTAAGCAGTCATCATGTCTCTCATCAGCTATGCTTTTAAGCTCGAAATGGCAGCCTTATTTACAGATGATGCTATTTGAAATCCAGTGTTTGTAAATAGAGGTTGGTGATGGTAAGGCTGCTGAAGCACTGGGGAAAGAAAGCTTTTATTTATTTATTTTCATTTACTTATTTGCTCTGCCAAAGGAAAAAAGGACAGAAAAAGTATTTGCCCTGAAAACTGAAGAAGAAAATGTTTGGCTCAGTTCATTCTTTCTGTAATTCCATGGGAATTTTATCACAGAGGAAGAATCTAGCCCTGTCGTATTTCTTTATGAAACACTGTTCTGTGTGTATTTTTAAATAATAACTAGAAATACTCTTCAGAGAATGTTAGAAGTAATTCATAAAAAGATCTTAGTGCATCTGAGAGGTGTATGAATTAAGAAAAAAGAAGAAATAGCTGTATATGTGTGTGTGTATATATACATGTATATTTCTGTAAAGTTAAATTTCATATCAGATTAAATTACTTACATGACTATTACAATAAAATTTGAGTGGTTTATATGTGTTAAGCACTGAAGTGAAAGAAATACAAAAGTCTGGGACCCTGACCTTCAAAAGGATACTGCATAAGAAATGAAAACAGGTAAATAGATAATAAGGATGAAAATACAATAAGCTCTAAAATAAGTGATTATTTATTGCATAAAAATTTCATTATCCTATAGGTAAAATAAAAAATTCCAAGGAAATAGAATGATTATTAGTCCCACTAATCTACTTTTAAAATTTGGATAGTTACACATTAGATTTTCTTAAAGGGGGAAGGTAATGAATTTGTTTAGAGGCGTTCAGTTGCAGTTTGTACTGCTAGTAGAACTGGAACTTGTATACCTTAAAGTCAATGTAAAATTGTATAAAATGGGAAGGAATATCTTAAATAGAACACTTAAAATTGGTTCATAATTCAAAGGAAGTTTTAAAATGTTATTTAAAATACAGTGCAGGGAACTAGTCTCATTTACAATCTCAAGTTGCATTAAACTGAGTTTGGTGTTATGACCACCAAGTAATCTATATATAGAAACAACCCATTAAAAATGTGAGCAATATTTAGGATTACATGTACCATACTCCACTCAGATAATCCTGTTTTTAAAGGCTAGATGTTTAAGATATCTATGCCCACTCCAATTACTTTTTTCAATGTCCTGACCAAAATCTGGTTGCTTTGCCTCTGGGTTGAGCTGACCATTTGTAGGTAAATTATTAATTGATTGATGGGATTATCAGAAGATGAATAGGACTCAGCTTTAAGTTAATTAAAAATAATAGGAAGAAAAAATAGTTGGTCTACTTACTTTGACATCTGTGCATCTAAATCAAAATAATATTTAAATGAACAGTACTTGGTCACTATGCCAGTTACCAAACTCAAAAAAAAATACATTCTGTTTAATATAATAGAATCATAGTTTCAGCCCAGTTCAGTCCAACACAATAGCAAACTAAATATCAGCTTTCAAGATGTTTTTACAGATAATATTTTCACAGGCTCAGAGCACTATTTAAGCACTAAGACATCTAGGGAAAAAGTTAGATTCATTTTAATCTGTTTTGCCAAAAATAAGGGAAATTTCCAATCAAATTATTTAATTAAAGGTCTTCGTGATTAAGAGCATTTGGAACATATAAAATTAAAAAGTAAATTTAAAGCTTTGGAAGATGATGTTTAAGACTAGGTTAGGCTATTGCTTATTCTTGGACTGATTCTTTAGAATACAGTAAGAAAGTGTTCTAAGGTCAGTTTGGGGAATACATAACAATTTAAATAGGTTTATTGTCTAAGTTTCTCATCTTAAATAATGAGAATAGCAGTTCATACTTGCAGGATTGGTCCAAGGATATAATGTATAATGTGTATGTGGGGGCTAGCACATAATAAGCTCTCAATAAACAGTAGCTATGATAATCAGAAATATTTTTCTCAGGTACAATTGTTTGCTTTTTTCTGTAGCCCAGTTTCCTGCTCCATGTCATAAAACTCAGTGCCATATAAAAATGACTGTAAATTCATGTGAGAGGGGAAAGCCTATAGGAAAACTGCTGAAAGGCGGACTCTCCTACTGTCAGCATTTACAGTCATCCTAATCCATATAGAAAACCCAGATACAAGTACCAAGAATGGGCAGAAAATGGAGTGATGGAGGCAGACACCAGGGGGCTTGTGGTACTTCTCCCCACCTGGGTGCACTTGCCTCCTCTAACAGAAACCTTTATGGTGCCTCACACACATCTTCCCTGCCATCGCCGGAAGCTCTACTGTGAGGACAAAAGTGTCCCGTGGTAGCTAGACCATCACTCAGCTGCTGCCATAATTAGTCACCTACAGCAGATTCCAGAATTCTCTGCTCCTGGATTCAGGGGATATGTTGTTAGACTCTTTGAGCCTGGAGGCAATTAGCAGGAGACCAGAAAAAATGAAGATGATCGCAATCAAATTGTTAAAGCTGAAACCAACTAGAAATGTGAGGTTGAACCTGATACTTTTGAGAGAAAACTACATAATATAATAAGAAAGTGTCTCACTTGTCTCCTTTTTCTCAACAATTATGAGTAAGTGTGTAATAAAAAGTGTTGGTTTTTACTTCGCCATTCAGTCCTGTTACAGACTGTAGCCCCATTGCACTATTTAAAAAATAACAAGTTATCACTGATTTTCTGAATATAAAGATAATAATTTTTTAATAAAAAGAGCTAGTAATTGACTAGTCCTGGAGTTAGATTTTGTGCAAAAATAATAATAATCTTTTCTTGGTTTTGATCTCTTAAATTTTACTTTAATGTTCTCAATGAAATGAAGAGACCCAGTAAGAGAAGAAAAGAATTATAATTGAAGAGAAAATATTCTATTTTATTTTTTGAGTTAAAGTATGTTATTTTCACTTAGAATTCCATGTGAACCTTCTTCCACACCCAATCCCACTTACCTATTTTTTTCTATAATAAAAAGAACGTGATAAATACAACTGAAAGGTGGGGTAATTATCTCACATGGAAGATGGGTGAGAGTACACAGGTAAGCACAACACACAACAACACACACAGAGAAACCATTATAATGCTGGCTTCTTTTGAAAAAGTACTAGTCAGGAAAAGAGTAAATAGCATAGAGTAGGTTTTGCCCTTTGCGGCTGTGATTAGAGTCCTAATGCTGTGTTGCCTTAAAGCGTGCCAATTTCATTTCTACAGTGAAATATGCTTTAGAGGACAGAAAGAAAGCTGATTATTTAATCAAAGGAAGGGGGAAAGCCAAAATAATCCACTGTATCTCATGAAGGGGTGGGGGTCGGGGGAGGAAAACCTTCTGAAAGCGTTATACTAAAAATGCTTCTTTATTTTAAGTAACAAATAAAATAGCAAAAACATTTTTTCCCATCATAAAAACTGACTTTGATCCCCAGTACAGCCATTGAGTGGAAAATTGAACCACAATATAATTGCTTTCCCTGTGACCGATAAAGTAGTGTAACAAATTTTGTGTTTGAATGATAAAATCAGCAATCGGCCCCTAGCATTTCCCTCTGCCATTCCTCCAAGGACACTCAAGTCCCATCAGGCTTCAGGGCAAGAGAAAGGGTAGAGGAACTAACTGTAAATCTAGTCCAAGTTGGTGGTGGATTTCTCTTACTTGCTTGCTTGCTTAAAAAATTTTTAAAAAAAGCAAAAAAACAAAACCAACAATAAAAATGTCTATGTTTGCCTTTAAATGCCTAATATAAATCATTTCCGAACATGGGGAAAAATCTACCCCTCAGTGAAAACTGATTACTGATGTAGAAAAAATCTGAAGCCATACTGAGAAAAATTATTTTACTCAAGAGTAAAATCTTGTTAGAATGGGGAAATTGTCTTAACAGTCCCAGCGACAAATGCCACAGTTGTTTGATACAGAGGCAGCAGCTAGAAAGATGCTGGCCACAGAAAGGAAAACAAGCTGCATTTGTGTGCTCATTATGACAGGATTTAACTGCAAAAAGATCCAGCATGTTCAGTGGAGAAGCACGCAGAGCTTGTCCATCACGGCAGCTGACTTTCCCAGACTATTTGGGATAACGGTCTTAAATGGCAATGATGATGGTAAAGTTCTGTGTAACTTTCCTTGATTTTTTCTTTTTTGACCTATTCTCTAAAAGAGGGTAAATTCCAAGTTGCAGGCAGAGCTGCTTGATTATGGTATTATTGTACCTGGTATAAGGGAATATAAGAGGGAAAAGGGAACAAGATCTTACTTAAGTGATGGTAAGTCCAGCAGGTGTTTATATGGGAGCTCATGCTGCACTAAAACATTTGGTTTGCAAACCCGGACCCAGATTTGGTCCTCTGCAGCTACTCACTGAAGTTCATTTAGGAGAGTTTATTTCTTGGTTAGTGCTTCTGTTTTGACCTGGAGGTATGGGAACATGCAGAGACTTAGATAATGAGAAATATTTTGAAAGAATATTTACTCACTTAAATAATGAAAAATATTTTGAAAGATCAACTTCTTCAAACTTTGCAGAAGCTCTTAGTTCTATTTGGTGAGGAGTATCTATCTGCCACTCATATAAGAATACAGTTCCTGAAAGCAGGCAGCCAGCCTCCAAAGCACTTGGTGCCTGATCTAACAGGGAATCATAACTAGGCAACATTATGAGTAGTTTTAGAAAAATTATTTTATAGTTTTCTGTGCTTTACAAATTTCTTCAATGGGTATAGCTTTTGTTTCATCTCTTATATAATCTTTAGGACTTCTTAAGGTGATTTCTTAACTTTAATGTTGGAAATTTTTAACATGAATAAAAGTAGAACAATATCATGATCCTGATGTGGCAATTACCCATTTCAACAGTTAAAAGACAC
The DNA here is from genome assembly GCF_009764315.1 of Trachypithecus francoisi. Classification (NCBI taxonomy): domain Eukaryota; kingdom Metazoa; phylum Chordata; class Mammalia; order Primates; family Cercopithecidae; genus Trachypithecus; species Trachypithecus francoisi. The sequence goes on from NW_022681455.1 coordinate 51,304,707, forward strand.
ATCTGGGCTTGTTTCAGGAACACCCCTACTCCTCAGATTATTTTGAAGCAACACCAAGACACACTATTGCTTCATATGTAAATATTCCCAGATGTATATTTCTAAGAGGCAAGGACTAAAAATATGACCATAATTTTATTGTCACACATAAAATAATTGACAATAAATAATTTCTTATTCTCATCAATACTTAGTCATGGTGTTATTGAATATATTCTCTGTCCCTTGTAGTTTCTGTAAATTTATAATTATATAATACAACTCATTAACAGTCTGTTTGCCTGTCATATGTTATGGTTGGTTGGTATATGTCTTCACTCTTTTAAAAGTTCATTTTTAATTTTTTATATTTTTCAATAAATTTAGTAAATTGTTTTGAGAGTTTCTCACCATTTGGAGTTTGCTGAGTGCATGCTTACAGTGTTGTTGAATATGCCTTGTATTTCCTATAAATCTATGATTAGATCTAGAAGCTTGATCATTTTAGATTTGATTGTTTGGAGGGCAGGAGGAGCAACACGACTTCCTGGGTATATTTCCATCAGGAGATAACTAGTCTATTTTTGTAGGATCAAAATAGCCACCAATGACCATCAATTCTATAAGTGTTACCAAATTCAATATTTTAAATATACTAAAAACAGAAATGTAGCAGTGAATCTCCATTAACTGATTCCCACTAAAAGAATGGTAATGCTAAGAGAAGGCCAAACTGGGGAGGGTTCAGGAGAAACTGGTTTAGAATCAGTCTGGTCTTTGTTCCTCTCATCTGTAAAATGAGAAGATTCTTCTTTAAGGACTGTCTAGAACCTAACACTATAAAAGTACTTGTTTTACTGTAAGAGGTACATATGGCACACCTGCCACCCTCTCATATTGGAGAGGACCACTTACCTCTGAAATATGATAAACCATTAGGAAGCAGAGTGGGCAATACTTTTACCCAAGTTCTCTTAGTGGACAAGGGGAAATAGCCACATCTACATAGTTATTGTTTAGTTGAGTAGATTGAATTGTGAACTGAATCCAGACTCTGGTGAAATCCAGTATTTAAAATGTGCGATTCAATACTGATACTAAATTAGAATTTTCAAAAATAATTATTGATAATGATGCAGGTTAGTGGTTAGAGCCAAAACTGTAGCTCATAATAACTCCAGATTTGAATGTCCAAACTGTAAGACCTTACAAGCTAAATAGAACTGATGATATCTGCCTCACTGAATGTTATGACCTGAATGTTTGTGTCCTCAGAAAATGCATGTTAAAATTCTGACCATCAAATTGGTACTATTAAGAGGTGGGGCCTTTGGACAGTGATGAGGCCATGATGATAGAGCCCTCAGGAATAGGATAGTGTCCCTATAAAAAAGGCACAGGAGAGACCCCTCCTCCCTTCTACCATGTGAAGACACAACAAGAAGATGCCATCTATGAGTCAGAAAGCAAGCCTTCATCAGATGCCAAATCTTCTTGGCCTCCAGACTGTGAGAAATAAATGTCTGTTGTTTATGAGCCACTCAGTCTAAGCTATTCTGTTATGGAAGTCTGAATGGACTAAGACATGAATATTGCAAAAATTCAATGCAAAAGAATGTGGGTGAAGCAATTAGATCAGTGCCTGGCACTTAGAAAGTACTTCATAAATAGTCACTATTATTGATAATTATAAGCATAGTATTCTACAACATGATTGCATGAACATTTTGCTATGTAGGTGGTCAACCTTGAGCTTTTCTAACTGAAACTTTGGTGAATATACAATATTGCCTGTCATATTAGAATATTAGTAATTACCCTCCTGTGTGTGAAAAAGAAATCTGTTGTTTTCTATTCTTACTTAAGTTCTGCAGTTAGGCTGTCCCAAAGCCTTGCTATCCCCAAACAAAAGGGAAAATGAAAAGCAGTGTAATCTGTGGGAAGGCATGTGTCATTTGCCTTTTGTTAGGTGTCCAGGCTTTCACCCTTGTTGCCTCCAGACTATACAGTAGACAGAATGATTCTTTAAAACATATCAGATTATGTTGACTCTGTTCAAATCCTCCACTCACCCCCTGTAGTGGTCCCTCCAAAAACATGTCCATATACTGATGCCTGGAACATGTGACTGTGACCTCATTTGGAAAACAGATCTTCATGGATGTGATTAAGGACTTCATGATGAGATCACCCTGGGTTTAGAGTGAACTCTGAATCTAATGACAGATGTTCTTAGAAAAGCAAAGAAAGATTTGGAAGACGCAGAGAAGGTAATGTAAAGACAAAGGCAGAGATCAGAGTGATGGAATGCATCTGCTGGGTTCTCTGAACATTGTAGAAAGTGACTTTTTGGCTCATAGTGTCCCTAGTCCCATTTCCTTCCTTCCACAACATTGTCAAACACCAACTGCAAACCTTCTCTCTTCGCCTTTCCCCAGAGACTCACTCACACCCCCCTGAGGCAGGTATGCCAAGGAATCCAAGGATTGCCAGCAGCCCCCAGAGGCTTAGAGAGAAGCATGGAACAGATTTGCCCTCACAGCCTCCAGAGGAAACCAACCCTGCTGACAACTTCATTTAAGATTTCTGGCCTCCAAAACTGTGAGGGAATATATTTCTGCCGTTTTAAGCCACGGGCTTGTGATAATTTGTTACAACAGCCATAGGAAAGTAATATGTACCTACACAGTTCTTCCCACAAGGGTCCACGTGGTCTGGCTCAGTCTGTCTGTTGGCCCCTGTTTCTCTCTGGCTCTGCACCAGTCACTCTGACCTTGCTGTTACTTGGCTGTGCTGGATTCGTTGCCATCTCAAGCCTCTGAACTTCCCCTCTATAATACACTGCACCCAGATCTTCACCTGACTGGCTTCCTCTTTTCGTTCAGATCCCTGTTAAATACTAGACCTCAGGGAGATCCTCCTTCATCATCCTCCTTAAAACGGCCACTTTATTTCCTTACACCATCACTCGCTATTACTTGCACTGCTTTAGTTTTCTGAATAGTGCTCACAACCTCCTGTCAATATACCAGCATTTCCTCATTTCTTAGTTTATCTCATCCCATTAGAATTTTAGACTCCATGGAAACAGGAAGTTTTTCTCTTGTTCAGCACTCCATCTTCAACACATAGTGTAATGTTGGAGCCATAGTAGGCGTGTAATTAATATCTGTTGAATAAATAATTTAACCTAAAGCCTAGAAAAATAGGTAATGATTGATATGGGCATAATTTCATTTTGTAGGAAATGCATCTGTGGGCTGTATCTCAAGGCTCACATTGTCAATGATCTCAGAACTACATTGCAATAATTGTCGTCTGAAAATAACCTGATTCTCTAAAACTGGGTTTGGGAAACCAGTTTTCAAAAGGAAAATCTGACAAGTTTGCATGCAGGACAGAGTGGTGTGGAAAGGCTCCTTGCAAAGAATGCCTTGATTTTTTCCATCGGGTTCCCTCCTGGGCAGTCCCACAGAACACTGGGTGGCTGTGGTATACCTGCCTCACATGTATCTGAGGGATCCTCTAAGGAAAGATGAGTAGAGAAGGTTTGCAGTTGATGTTTGACAACATGGTAGAAGGAAAGAGATGGGACTAGGGATGCTACGAGCCACAAAGTCACTTTCTGTGGTGTCTAAGGAACTATGCAGATGCTTTGCCAGTTTGGTCACCTCTGATTTAAGTTTTAAAAGGGTATAATGTTTTGAGGGTCACCTTACAGACCACTCGATGCTTGGAGTATTGGAGAACAATATTGCATAGTTTGAGTTGCTAAACCCCTACTAAGATTTTAGCCACCAAGAAAAGACAATGGAAGTATGTAGAAATATAGTTAACTTTAAAGATGCTGACAACTGCTATTAGAAGCCACATTACCTTTTAAGTAATTAAGAACTTGAGCCAAGAAACTGGAGGCAAAGTTGAGATAAATGGCAGTACACCCAGCTGGGCAAGGTGCCTGGTGGGGGACCACAGGGAACAGGCAGAGCTGTGGTTAGTGCTATTTAACATTTTTATTTACAGTCCTCTTGAGGGAACTACAAACACATGTTAGACACGTGCAGATGCTACTGAATTCAGAGTCATTATGAATCAAAGGGAGGACAGAGAAATGAGAGCAATGGGCAGGCAAAGAGAAAATGAAGGTCCACTTGGAAGATCTACAAGAGGAAACAGATGAAGCACTGGAGGCAGTAGTGCTGAAAAGGAAGTCCAATAAGTAATTCAAGAATGAAGGATTTACATTTCATGTAAAGTTCTAAAAAGGCTAATATGGGCTACCAGGATCTCTAAAATCCCCATGTCACATAGAATATGGGTCTTAAAATGCAAGACAGTGGAGAGAAATGGAAAACTTTCTGAATTTGTCTCCAGCCCACGGGTGAGAGTAGGAGGCCAGCTGGCTTTTTCTAGGTTTCTCACTCTATTAGGCTCCTCAGAAGACACAAACTTATAGAATTCTTTGATGTCAGGTTAGCCCAATTCCAAGGGTTTGACAAAGTCACTGTATCAAATTGTCCCTTTGATCAACTCAATTGACCCAACTCAGAGTTGTCTAACATGGTTTTTATGGAGGTGAAAAGAAACAGACCCCCTTATTATTATTATAACAAAAGCATGAAACTTTCTACTCTTACAATTGAATGTTTAAAAAACTAAGTTTGGTACTTAACAGACAGAAGAAAAAGAGGGACAGGAGAAATAATAAAATAAAAGAAGAAGGGGTACAAAGGATTACAAGTGTATGAGCCCTAGATCACAATTTCAGGATAGTGATGAGAAGATTCGAGGGCCTTTTTCATGTCTAGTGAGGGTACTCTGATCTCAATTAGTGAGAGTTTCTCAGCTTTAGCACTACTCACATTTTCAGGCATATAATTGGGGTGTGCATGCCCTGTGCATTGCAGAATATTTAGCAGCATCCCCAGCGTCTACCCAGGCAATGTCAGTAGCATATCCCACCCCTGGTCATGGCAACCCAAAATATCTTCAGACATTGCTAAATGTCCCTTGGGGGCAACCACCCTGCACCTCTCCGATTCAGAACCACTGACTAGATGGATGGATTCAGGAGGAGAAACATCCTCCAAATTGGGAAATATCTTTACGGATTTCTAACAGAAAGATCATACCTTTTCTCTACATCTCTATGTAGACTCTATACAGACTTGGGTTACATAGTCTTTGAAGTTTCAGAAAGGATATAAAGATATTTGGCTAAGTCACTGAGTTTGAGATGTTCCTTTCATTTTATCCCAGACAGGCACGAAATCTGGGAAACTCAATTGCAATACAAGATTTCAGGATCCACTCACAGCTTTCAGGCTTCTAACCTTCTGGCCCTGGGTTGACCCATATTAGGGGTTGACATATAAGGGGAGACACATGGTGACTTCCATTGGTCCGTCCTTCTCAGAGCAGAATGTTTTTGTGTCCCCTGAGACTTGCTTCTGCTGAGCCTGTGCCTGATTTTGAAAAGTAGGGTGGCTGGGTTGTAGCCCCAACAGCCTTAAATCCCTAAGGCAGGGAACATGTTGCCAGTACTGAGCTCCCATGGTCTAATGGAGGCTCCCGAACTTCACTGTCAAAAAACATGATCAGATGGAATCAGAATCACTGCAGGTCCTAACTGTATAAAGCAGGCTTACTAAAGCACATTGGAGGATTTTATATATTGATTAAGCAGAGTAATATTAATATGATTTTTGCCTCTAGTCCACATCTTTCTTCTGAATATTTCCACCTAGGATTGAGAAAGTTTCCCTGATTCCAGCTGAATACTAATGCCATAAACTTCATGATGACCATTTGACCTATGTCTTTTCTTTCTTTCTCTCTTCTGTACCTCCCCTTTCCCCCCGTTCCTCCAGAGAAAACAGCTTTCCAGGTTTCACTGTGGGGCTCACGTGTCTCCTCGGCTCACCATTGAGGCAGTGACTGATGGTTTGCAGTGCTGCCTCCCTTGACCTCGTCAACATCAGAAACTGCTCTCAAATCTCAGTCATCTCTGACAGCCTTTGAGCAGAGAAATGAGACAGTCTCCCTGACACAAAGGCTTCTGGCCTGAGGTAAAAAATTCCTTTTGGAAAAAAAATTCGAACACTCTACAGACCACACTGCTTTCCATTTATCTTGCAGTCTGGCCCATCCATCCCCAACTCCATATTAGTTTTCAGACATTATAGCCTTTTTCTATTTCTTGGAGGCTAGCCACAGTAACTGAGATATTTTTACATGGTAATAGGCTTATTCCTCGCAATGCTTTCAGAGCCAAGAAGAAAGCTGGTCAGTTTATGTAATAGCAGTTGGTTAGTTTTAACTTTTGGTTAGCAAAACAAGAGTTAATCTTATTTCTCAGTATAATAACTAGTAGTTAATCAAAATAATATGAAGAAAATGGAATGATAGAACTGAGAATTAATACAAAGAACAACCAGTCTCATTCAATCAGAATGACATTCTAGAATCTTTTGAGTGAGGATAGAGTATGTAAATAGAGTCAGTGTATGTGATCTGAAAATTAAAGCAAATGAAAAAGAAGTATATGTTGATTCTAATTTTTTCTCAAAGTGGTAGTAAACTGTCTTGATATATTTAAGCTCCATTTTCTTAACCTCAGAATGGGATAAAATACCTGTTTCCTCCAGTATTCAGCCTCAGCCTGAATACTGAGGGGTTGGATCACTTATGTTAAGAATGCCAAGTCTTTCAGATCATAAGAAAAAAGGATTTGTAAACATAATTTATTTTCCTTTGGGCTCTTCGTCAGTCAGCCAGGCTTGTATAATACTATGCAGTGGCATAGGTGGCTAGCTGCCCTCTAGAGCAAATAAAACTATAGGTGTAGAGTTGTTTCCAGGAAGCAGTTGCCCTGCAAGGTGTCGCTTGTGCCTAGGTGGGATCGCGTGACTAATTTCTGATTAATAGAAGACTAGTGGCACTGATGAACACCATTTTAAGGCTTGACACATAAAAACTTTCTGGCAGGGTTGTCAAATGCAGCAAATATAAAACACAGGATGCCCAGTTAACTTGCATTTCAGGTAATTAAATACCACACACATCTACTATAAATTATTCATTGTTTATTTGAAAATCAAATTTAAGTGGGCACCCTGTATTTCATCTGGAAACTCTACTTCCTATGCAAGAACCTCTCTCCCCTCTCCCAATGTCTGTTCCCAGGGAGATTTTAGAAGCCTTGTTGAATTTGAAGAGCCTCCATCTGTCTGGGCTCCTGACTGGTTGTGTGACTTTTCCATGTCTAGTGAGGGTACTCTGATCTCAATTAGTGAGAGTTTCTCAGCTTTAGCACTACTTACATTTTCAGGCATATAATTGGGGTGTGCATGCCCTGTGCATTGCAGAATATTTAGCAGCATCCCCAGCGTCTACCCAGGCAATGTCAGTAGCATATCCCACCCCTGGTCATGGCAACCCAAAATATCTTCAGACATTGCTAAATGTCCCTTGGGGGCAACCACCCTGCACCTCTCCGATTCAGAACCACTGACTAGATGGATGGATTCAGGAGGAGAAACATCCTCCAAATTGGGAAATATCTTTACGGATTTCTAACAGAAAGATCATACCTTTTCTCTACATCTCTATGTAGACTCTATACAGACTTGGGTTACATAGTCTTTGAAGTTTCAGAAAGGATATAAAGATATTTGGCTAAGTCACTGAGTTTGAGATGTTCCTTTCATTTTATCCCAGACAGGCACGAAATCAGGCCCAAACAGCCCAGCTCCTGCCACAGATTAGATTTTATGCAAGCAAGAAATTCACACATATTGTGTTAAGTCACAAAGATTTCAACATCATCTTTTTTAGCACATGTTAACCAATAAGCATGCCACTCTAAAACAGAGAAAGTTTCTTTTCATGTTATCAACTTACTGGTGGATCTCAGAGGAAAGTTCAAAGGGACTGAGAGGCCATTTTGTCTAAGCCAAGATTTTTATAGAAAAGGAAACTAGGTTCTAGACATAGGAAATGACATGGCCACAGTCTATTCATTATGACAGAGCCAGGACTGGAGCCCCCTTTTCTGTCTCTCCATTTGGTCTTACTCTTACCTTACCACAATGACTTTCTCTTGTATGATCTGTTTACCACTAAATAACAGACCTGCACCAAGCCCACAATTATTAGTAATAGTATAAATTTTCAGATGGTTCTCTGTTCCTCATATGACTTGTTATTTATCTGGGAAGAAGGGTGTCTATGATGGCAATTAACCATGACACATGTTGTATTTTTTAAAAATGGCCGATGTAGACAATATCTAGAGCAAATGTTGCTAGTATTCAGAAGACAACAGCATTTTGGAGAGGAATGCTTATTGGAGATTATTGAACTAGAACAATGCCTTACAAGAAGCACAACATTTAGACCCGTGGAGAGGTCTGGTTACAGAGGGCATTCCAGCCATAGGAAATGGTGAAAGTGAAGAGCTTAGGAGCAGATATTCACAAAATAAGACATGAGCAATTAATGTCCCAGTGTTTTGTCCCTTAGATGACAAGTGGCCAAGTAACGCTATACAAATGAATATGATCTCCTTGGATTCACTGAGACAGACATCGGCAGTGAAAAACTAGGAGGTTTCTGCACTCTCAAGCTCAAAACATCTTGAAGCTTAAAAACCCTTTAATAAATCTTAATAGCCTAATGCATGTGTGCCTGTAGTCCCAGCTACTTTACAGTCTGAGGCAGGAGGACTGCTTGAGCCTAGGAGTCCAAGTCTGTAGTGTGCCATAATGCACCTGTAAATAGCCACTGAATTCCAGCCCATGCAACATAGTGAGTCCCTAATATGGTCTGAAAATGAATCCATGCCAAATCTCATGTTGAATTGTAACCCCCAACGTTGGAGGTGGAGCTTGTGAGAGGTGTGGGCCGTGGGGTTGGATCACTTATGGCTTGGTGCTGTCCTAGAGGTAGTAGTAAGCTCTTGCAAGATCTGGTTGTTTAAGTGTGTGGCCCCTTCCTACCACACTCTCTCTGTTGCTTCTGCTCCGGCCATGTGATGTGCCTGCTCCCACTTTGCCTTCTGCTGTGGATAAAAACTCCCCAAAGCCTTCCCAGAAGCTGAGCAGATGCTCCTGCCATGCTTCTACAGCCTGCCAAACCATGGGCCAATTAAACCTATTTTCTTTATAAATTATGAAGTCTCAGGTATTTCTTTATAGGAATGCAAGGACAGCCTAATACAGTCTCCATGTCTTTAAAAAAAAAAAGAAAAGAGAGAGAAAGAAGGAAAGAAAGACAAGAAAAAAGAAAGAAGGAAGAAAGAAAGAAAGAAAGAAAGAAGAAAGAAAGAAAGAAAGAAGGAAGGAAGGAGGAAGGAAGGAAGGAAGGAAGGAAAGAAGAAAGAAAGAAGAAAGAAAGAAAGAAAGAAAGAAAGAAAGGGAGAGAAAGAAGGAAGGAAGAAAAGAAGGGAGGGAGGAAAAGGGAAAGGAAAGCAGAAAGGGAAAGAAGGAAGGAAGGAGGGAGGAGGGAGGGAAGGAAGGAGGGAAGGAAGGAAGGAAAGGAAGGAGGGAAAAGGAAAAAGAAAGAAGAAAGGGAAAGAAGGAAGGAAGGTAGGAAGGAAGGAAGGAAGTCATTAGCTTACAGGTTCCTCTGGACTTTGGGGATGCATCTTAGCAATGGTACATTATCATAGGCTTTTCTGTTCTTCTTTAACTTGCAACTCTATTTTCTGTGAGGGTCAGGCAAATCAGCACCCATTGTGATATGGATTCTCCCAGTTGTTAATGGGAAGTCAACAAACCATGAATGTCAGCATGCTGAAAAAGTAAAGGGAATTGAGGGTGCTTTTTTCCCCCTCTTCAGGTTGTGAGAATGTATTGATGTTTGTCACTGGACTGCAATAGGGACAATCAGACTCCAGACTCAGCACTTCAGTAATAATATTGGCTTATATGGGACCAAAGCTTACCCTGACCTCATGACCAATTAACATGGTTAGTTAGTTTGTGCTATGGTTCTCTGTTCCTGAGGTAGAATAGGGATTCTATGCTTTAAAAAAATAAAAGGAGAGGGGTTCTTGTTGAATTTTGTTAGCAAGTACACTCATTGTCTGAGAGAAGTCTGGATTAGGGTTAAACACTAGCCTGAACTTCAGCTTGGCAAGGTGATATGTGAAAGCTTTTGTTCATTTAGATGTGGTTGTCAAAGTAGTCACAGACCCTCTTAGATTCAAGGGCAAGGGACCTAGGCTTCATCTCTTGTAGTGATGTTGAAAACTTCCACCGTTTTTTCAAATGGGGATGGCAATAATAGTACCTCTCTCATCCCTCATGTGATGTTTTCAGGCTTACATGAGCTAATGTTCAAAAAGTGCTAAGAATGGAATATGGTACACAATATGGCATTCAAGAAAGGGCAGCTCTTATTATTCCAGGTACTAGGCTAAATGCTGAGGCTTCATAGATGAAGGAGACTCATCTGTAAAGTGAGAACCTCACAGTGAGGTGGTCATGAGCTCATTGTGGTCCTCTGTGTGCAACCTCACCCTCCCCTAAAAGTCTAGTAGTGAAATGTTATCCAGTGCCATTGCTGAGCTTACTTCAGCCTCAAATGGTCCTTTGAGGTGAGCAAGTTTGAACATTAGTCTTATCCTATTTAACCAAAGAGGGAATTGAGGCTCAGAGAGGTTAAACGAGTTGCCTAAGGTCACAGAGAGTCAGTGGTGAAAGGCAGGGCTGGAGGCAATTTAACAGGCCCCCAGTCTTTGGTTTCTTTGGTAAGTTCCCCAAGGGAAACTGCTGTCTTCCATGTGCCCTTTCCTGTGAGGAGACGGGCTTAACTACCACCACAAGGGGCACTCAGGCTGGAGGCACAGGGGCCCAGGGGCTTTACCTTGCTCTTTGGCCTCTAATGAAGCTGTTGTCACATTTCCTCCCTCTTTGCCCTGCAGGAAAACACTACAATACTGGGGGACCTCATTAAAAGAGACACTTAGCAAGAGGCAAAGTGCAGAGGAGAGAAGAGGGAACAGCTCCTCATACCCGCAACCCTTTCTGTGGTTACTTCCCTCCAGCAGTTCCCTTGTTTACTCTCTATGCAACTCCTTCCCATCCTCCCCACTTCCACTTTCACTAAAAATAAATCTCCCATTAGCTCCACCACTGACTTCTGAAGGGGCACAGCAATAAATTGAATTTCCAATTTAAACTGAAGCTCAGCAAGTGGAGAACAGATTTCACAAGGGCTGCTGTCTCTCCTCCTGAAACGGTAGTGATTGTTCCCAACAATGCAGAAGAGAGGCGCCTGCTACCCTGATGCCTTGTGTTTTCTTCCTGGTGGAGTCAGATTTGCATTCTCTTCTAATCCAGTCTGACTGCCAGGGCCAGGCCCTGAGGGCTTGCATTCGGCCTGGGTTCTGTATGGCTTGTGCCTGGGAGAGTTGCTGGTATAAAACATGCAGGGGCCTGGGAGGCTTGACTTTAATCCCCAGCTGTGCCTTGGTATTTCTTTCTCATTAAGGGCGTCAGGGTTATCGAAGCTGGGAGAATGGTTACAGATAAGTTCTGCAATTCATTTTTCCCCATCCTTGCACAACCCTTGAATGTCTTTGTTATTTATTTTTTTCTCCAGAGTGCAAACTGATTATTGTGGCAATCATCACCCACCACCTGGAATTTAGCATCCCAGATGAACTAGAACAAGGCCCCAGAATAAGACTGTTGCTAGTAACAATGGACAGAGATTGTGTTTATATTTTTGAAAGCTTCACTGGTGGGTGTATCAAGTGTTGATGACTGGTATTCTAGTTGATTCTTTTGCACAAGAACCTTGAGAATTATTGGTGAGGACCTACAAAATTAAAATACCCATATTACAGATAATAATAGAACTAGAAGGCACCCCAAAAGGAGATCTTTTGGGGGGAACAAGTCCTCCTTCATATTAGCCTACCAAATGTAGGTAATACATTATTTCTAAGAGTTAAGTTCCTATATTCCAATGAGTTGTCGGATTGGTTGGTGAAATCTTTGTTGAGCACCAGTTGTTCATGATTTACTGAGCTGTGTGCTATGATTCAAAGATGATTAAGACATCATATTCGTGTTTAGGAACAGCTGTTCTCAACCAGGAAAGGTCTTTTATTTGCCTTCCACCCCAAGAAACATTTGTCAATGTGCAGACACATTTTTAGTTGTTACAACTTGGTGGTAGTGTGGTGGGGTGCTACTGGCATCCAGTGGGTAGAGACCTGAGCAGCTGCTAAACATCCTGCAATGCACAGGACAGTCACAGAACAAAGAATCATTCAGCCCCAGTGTCAATGGTGCCACGGTCATGAAACCATCTTAGGAAGCTGGGAATCTTGTTGGGGTACAAGCATCTAGATAATTATAACAAATATGTATTAATAAGAGCTATCATGGAGATATAGGTACAGGGATTAATTTAAACAATCAAAAACAGAAAAGCGTGATACTAGGGCTGAGGCTTCCTCTCTTGCCAGCCACCAACCACTCCCTTCTGTTCAAGGCCAACAATTTTCCTTCTGTTGAGGGGAGGAGATCTTTTAAAAAACTATATTTCCCTATTGGAGGTACCTGACAATTGTGTTACTAATAAAACTCCATATAGGTCTGAACAAAAAAGCTGGAAAATGAGGGGAAGTTGGGGTGCTTTCCCAGTATGTGGGTGGAGTTCTGGGTTATTTGGAGAACCAGGAATCCCTTAACCATTTTAATCTTCCTTCCTAGTTTTTCTTCTCTGATCTTCAAAAAGAACCACAGTGAGTGGATTCATTCAGCTCTTGGGCTCTGAACGTTATTGGAAAAGCCACAGGTTTCAAAACTCTTACTTTTTTCACTCACATACTGTGTAGCCTTCAGAAATTATTCCACTCTTTAGGCCTCAGTTTTATCACATGCTACATTAAGTGAATAGATGATTGTCTAGTTCTCTTATGACTTATTGGGCAAATGAGCAGCTGTTTTCTTTTTCAGCTCCTAATGCCCACTAGACCTTAGATTTCTTCTTTTAAAAATTGAGTTAAAAAAAAAAATACCATAGTGTGACTTCTGCTCCACCATTCTGTCCCTCCAGTGGGATGAAAAGGAGACACTTGCAAGAGACTAATTGTACACTAGCTCCTAAAAGGAGAAGAAACTGCTTTTCTTGTAGGCTATGCTTGATCATTAAGGTATCTGGCAGGGTGACAAGGATGACAAGAAGAGAACAGAATGAGTGTCTCAGAGAATATATCCCTTCAGGAAAGGAATGGCTGTCTGTTAATCCACCAGGCCCTTTCTTCCCCTACCCTAAAGACAAAATGATTTTGCAAAGGAACTTTTTTCCTTTCAGCTGTTTCACTTAACCCCAAAATATATTTCTAAGTATGAAAAAATAATAAGACATAGGACATAAGTCAAAATATTGACAATGATCAATAATAGAACATGTATTCAAGAGTTATTGGTTTTCTAATTGAGGTATATATGCCCTTTCTCTGCTTTCAGAATTCAGTCACATGAAAAGTCTAAATGTTATCACATGGTTTAGCAGTTAAATAGTCTGTCATAATATTTTGCATCATTTATTTATTGCTCCAGCTAGACTACTAAGTCTTTAAGATCAGGGGCTGTCTCTCAGACTTCCTTTATAAATTCCACAGGATGCACACCAGTGCTAGGCACATAGAAAACATCATTCAGTAAACAGTCAAGTGGTTGCAACTCTATTTCAATACATATTTTTCCTGCTTAATAAAATGTCTTTACATTTATTTTATGGGACTATGTATTTTTGAACACCAATTGATATTGTGAAATATTGGACCAGTGTCATTTGGATTTGTATCATTTGGATGTATTGAAATAGTACTTAGTTTTAGGGGTCTGGAGCAGGGTTTCTCAGCCTTGGCACTGTTGACATGTTGGTGTAATTTGGGGCATTTGCACTAAGTCCGTTGTGGGGTTCTGCTTTGTACATTACAAGATATTTAACAGAATCTCTGATCTCTATCTACTAGATGCCAATAGCAGCCCTTCCAATTCCGATAAACAAAAATATCTCTGGATATTGCCAAATATCCTCTAAGGGATAAAATCTCCCCCAAAAGGGAAGTGCTCACCTAGAATAAAACACAAGAAGACTACCCATAAAACATATCATTTGGTGATCACCTAATGACTCCTGAAAGATTCATTACCCAATGACTTTTCATGTACTTCTTCAAAACACATCAAATTTACTTATTTACATTCATTTATTCTCCACTTACTGAACATCTGCTGATTTCCAGATGATGTGGAAGAATCTATGATAAATAAAATATAATTCCAGATGCAAAGTATGCACAGTCTAGCAGTGAAGATAAGACATAAGTCAAATGTAAGCTAATAGATAACCATTCCTGCTCTAAAACAGAGCTATTCAAAAATCTAGTTTCCATACTACTGGAAGTTTATAAACTTTTTGTTACTGATTCATGAAAAGAGAAGAATATAAATCAAACACATCACTGAGCACACATTTAAATCAGCTGATTTTTTTCTCTTTTTATAACAACATTTTACCAATGAAGTAAGCATCACCTTGATTTACATTCTGGTACATGTTTCTTATTTCATTGTAGATTAGAAACAGAGTTTATGGAACAGCTCTTTCATAAAACTACTCAGAACAACTTACAGGGAAAAGTACTGTACTTCACATAGGGAAGGTGTGAGGACCAGTTTGAGGGAACTATTGGGGAATGACCAGTTTGAAGAAATAATTGGAGAATTAATAAGGGAGTTATGGGGACCAGTTTGAAGGCACAATTAGAATTGAGCAAGCAATTTATCTAAGGTTTGGAAGATAGGTAGGTATTTTTGTCAGAGTAAGCAGTTACAAGAATACTCTCTTGATCTTGGTGGCTTAACATAGTAAAGGACTAGTTCTTGTTAACTTGCCAGTCGTCGTAGGTCAATAGAGAAGTTCTGCTCTTGCATTCATCTGAGAAGCAGGCTTCCCTTCCATCTAGTGGCTCAATATCTTGTATGGTCTTAGGAATCCTCCACTGAATTTTGTTGGATGATAAGAAAAGAGAAAGTGTAGAGAGACACAACCATCCCAAAAAACCTCACATATAATTTTTGATCACCTATTTACCATATATTTTACTTCTGCTCACATTTCATTGGTAAGACTGAGTTATACACCACCACCCTCATACACAGGTCCTGGACATGTAGTCTCAAAGTATGTCAAGAAAGTATACAAGAACATGGAAATTGTTGAGCATTAGTTGCATCCATCACAGAAACTGCTGAGTAGGCATTTTAGGAGGCAGAATAATGAAAGTGAAAAAATTGGCAGGAGCATTCAGGACACAAAAGGGAAGAATCATTAGTTAACTGAAGTATAGAATATATGTGGAGGGAAATTGTAGTATATGTGGCTGAAGTGTCTTGCATAGAGTGCAATGATATTTTCAGTGTAATGGACAAGTGTTAGGAACTATTGTTCTTTTAAAGTCTTCCCAAAACTTGAGTTAGTAAATAACATTTTTGATCATAAAATAGTATGTGTAGAGTAGAAATTTTAGATATTATGGAAACTAGAAAGACTAAATTTCATACACCGTGCGTTTTTATTGTCCAGAGAAAAAACACTATCAATTTTTTGGTGTTACCTTTCAATTCTTTTTGTTAGTGTTATACATATGCAAACCCTCATATATCATTTTTAGAAGAACCAAATTGGACTGATAGTTTCGGTATTGTTTGGCATTCTGTTTTTTGTGTGTGTGTTTGTCGTATGAGCAAGAACAAGGACTATGTTCAAACTCTCTGGTTTGTATGACTGCTTTACCACTTACCGCTTGAGTAATTCTGGGAAAGTTACTTTGCCTTTATGCTTTTGTTTATTCATCTGGCAATTATTGTAAGGATGAAATTAGAAAATGCACATAAAGGATTTAAGGAGACATTGGTGGTAGGGATGTTGGTTTGTGAGTGTTACAACTACCTCCTATCAAAGCACCTCGTGGTTTATTTTACTTCCTGGGTATGATCCAATAATCCAATTCAGGAAAGTTGCAAATTCCTCTTGGCAATTCCTATTAGGACTGCCAAAACCCTAAACCAGGTGTTACACATAAATCCTTGTAAATTACTCAAACATCAGACTATCTCTTTCAGAGTAATGAGAGGGATCTAGTAACAGTAAATTTCACCCATATTATCTTCAAATAAAAAAACTGGACCACACACCTAAAACCATAATAATAAGAATATATCTCTATAAAACCTAAAGAATCATTTTGAAAGAGAATCATTTAGTCTGTTTAAAAATTGTTTGAAATACCTTTTACTGACTTTAAAAAAAGCATCCTGCATTTTCTGAAAAACCAGCTGTTTGACATCGTAGAATTACAATATATCCAAGAATCAGTAATTTTTAATTGTGAAAAAAGAATATATAAAAAGTACTATGTCTAGTGCCATAAGAGTTAGTTATTTTTATTATTACTCATTAATTGTAGGGTTTTTTCTTTTTCTTTTTCTTTTTCTTTTTTTTTTTTTTACTGTTAGGCTTAAGGCATAGTTTTCTTTGAAGAAGAAAAAAAAGTGAAAAGAAGATAAAATGAAATATAGAATGAGGGATTGGCAGGTGTGGAGAAGAGGGAAAGGCAGAAGAAAGAAAAGAAGGAATAAAGTGAAGGAATAAAAGAAGGAATAAAGTGAAGTAGGGGGGAGGAATGTAGCATTCCTGTTTTACTGTGACCTTTGAATTAGGAATGGAGTGAGTGATTTTGTGTCTACACTCTTGCCTTCCTAATTCCTCTGTGACAGGCTCCTCCAAGTCACAGTTGCCATCCAAAGGCACGTTTCTCATTGAAAAGAGCATTCAGCATTCAGTAGTAATGAGAGTGGACAGAGCAACGGCACAAGTTATCTACCTTCACTGCAGGAGTTCTCAGGAGAAGTCGTTTGTCTTTTCTCCAATAGTCATAAATAACACTATGCTCCAGGTGTTTAAAGACCCTGAAACAATTATTTCTTATTCTCTTCTAACCCCAAATTATAGAAAATTATCCACTTGAAATGACTTTTAGTTTGGAGTGTCTATTTTTATCTATACCATTTTTAATTAATGATGGTGTTGTAGGAAAAGTAGCTGTGAAGTTATGGGTAGAAAAATAAAAACTAGTACTTGCTTTCTTAAAGTAAGGGGAATTAGTGGAGAAGATGTGAATTAAGTGGGACTGATTAAGTTAGCACATTCTATTCAAGATTTTGCAAGCTCTGTTAAGACCATTTCAAAATAACTGAGTGAATTCCTCTTGTTTTCTAAATACAATCACATAGACTGTACAAGTTAATTTTCCCAATAGATTACTGATAGCAATTACCTACTCAAGATAAAAAATAAAAATGAAAATATCTCAGTAAATGGCATCACTATATCAACCAAATCACCCCAATCAGAAGCATATAAACTACACCTGATATATCCCTCTCCTTCACATGTCTCTCCTCCCAGCAAATCTAGTCCATTCCTCCAGCAGCATGTGTCTTGTATCTGTACACCATATCGGACAGTGTTCAAGCTACTGCCATCATCTCTGGCCTATTGTACTGCTACAACCTTCTTACTAGTCTTTGTAACCTCCAATCAATTCTCTTT
Organism: Trachypithecus francoisi; assembly: GCF_009764315.1. Taxonomy (NCBI): domain Eukaryota; kingdom Metazoa; phylum Chordata; class Mammalia; order Primates; family Cercopithecidae; genus Trachypithecus; species Trachypithecus francoisi. The sequence goes on from NW_022681455.1 coordinate 51,322,329, forward strand.
ATTGCAGCCAGAATGATCTTTTGAAAACATTAAACTGAATCTTACTTTTCAGTTTATATTTAAAGTTACTTGTGCTTGGAACAACTTTCCAATGTTTTTTAAGATTAAGACCTAAATTTAAATAATTACAAAATCTTGTTTGATCAAACTCTAGCTCCCTCTTTAACTCCATTTATGTCACTGTTCATCTTATCTGCTAAATTCTCAGGGAAATTATTTCTATACACTGTTAATTTTATGTATGGCACATATCTCACATAGTAATTGTGTATATATTATGTATTGATCATTGCATTTTTTCCAGTTTTTGACAGTTGTGAATAGTGCTGCTATCCACCTTTGTGTACAGGTTTTTTTGTGAA